>NC_064853.1:127774718-127920924 GCF_024139225.1 Suncus etruscus
CTTAGATTAGGTCTTTCAGTTTTTCTCTTAAGACTGGTTTTGTGTCTGTGAAGTTTCTGAGCTGTTTTTTGTCTTTGAAACCATGTATTCTTCCGTCAAACTGGAAAGTGAGTTTTGCTGGGTATAGTATTCTGGGTTGAAGCATTCATTTCATTTAGTCTTGTCACAATATCCCACCACTGCTTTCTGGCATTGAGTGTTTCTGGTGACAGGTCTGCTGTAAATCTCAGGGAAGCTTGCTTGAACGTGATTTCCCCTTTTGATCTTGCTGTTTTCAGAATTCTGTCTCTATCTGTGGGATTTGTCATTGTGACTAGGATGTGTCTTGGGGTGGTTTTTCTGGGGTCTCTTTTGGTTGGTACTCTTCGGGCATGCAGGATTTGATCACATATATTCTTTAGCTCTGGAAGTTTCTCTTTAATGATGTTCTTGACCGTTGATTCTTCCTGGAAGTTTTCTTCCTGGGTCTCTGGGACTCCAATGATTCTTAAGTTGTTTCTGTTGATCTTATCATAGACTTCTATTTTCATCTGTTCCCATTCTTTGACTAATTTTTCCATTGTCTGCTCATTTGCTTTAAGTTTTTTGTCTAATCTCTCCTGCTGTATGGAATTGTTATGTATCTCATCTTCCACAGCACCAAGTCTATTCTCAGCTTCTGATACCCTGTCCCAGAGCTTATCCATTTTGTCATTCACTTCGTTTACTGACTTTTTCAGGCCTGTTAGTTGACATGTTATTTCAGTTTGGAGTTTTGTGATTTCTGTCTTCATATTTTCTTGGTTCTTATTAGTGTTCTGTTCAACTCGATCCATGGTTTCTTGGATTCTGTTGAGCATCTTCCATATTGCTAGTCTATAGTCCTTGTCTGAGAGGTTGATTAGTTGGTTGGTCATTATCTGGTCCTCAGAATTGTCATCTTCATTCTCTATGTCTGATGCTGGCCTGCATTGTTTCCCCATTGTCACACTTGTATTGTGGGTTTTTCTACGTGTTGTGGTGGTATTCATTGTCTATATGATGCAGGCAGCACACTCCTCTGGCTCCTCCCTTTCTGGATGGGCTGACTTGCCTCTAAGGGAGGGGAGTCCTCCGTAGATGAAGCCTCACACTGGGTCAAATCTTAGGCCCGAGCAACAGAGAAGACAGTCCGGAGAGAAATGTTTGCTTCTGTGATATAGCACCGTTCTTAGTGTGATTTTTCCTTCTTGTTGCAATGGTGTTCTTTCCTTAGAAAGAGTGCACGGCTGCGTAGAGAAGCGGAGCTCCACTGGAGCCTCTTTTTGCCCCACTCGCAAGAGTTTCACGCAAGAGGACAGTAGACAGACATATACAGGTCAAACTCACAGTTTTTCACAGTTGGGCCCCACTGGGCCAGTGTACTTTCGTGGATTTTCCCCGCCTGTTGTCACACACAGGGAGCCGGCTGTTGCAAAGTTATGCCAGTTTTCATGCTCTGTAGTCCCTCCCTGAAAATGGCGTCTGGGCGAGCGAGTTTTCTGGAGCCTCTTTTTGCCCCACTCGCAAGAGTTTCATGCAAGAGGACAGTAGACAGACATATACAGGTCAAACTCACAGTTTTTCACAGTTGGGCCCCACTGGGCCGGTGTACTTTCTTGGATTTTCCCCACCTGTTGTCACACACAGGAAGCCAGCTTTTGCAAAGTTATGCCGGTTTTCCTGTTGAGCACTTTCTAATCCTATGAGCTGCGTCATTAAGTTATTCACATAGGCCCCTTCTTCCTTCCTGATGTGTGCCTGCAAAGCTATAAATTTTCCTCTCAGGACCACTTTTTCTGTGTCCCATAAATTCTGGAAGTTTGTGTCTTCATTATCATTTGTCTCCAGAAAAGTTTTGATATCTTCTTTGATTTCATCTCAGACCCACTGGTTGTTCAGTAGCAGGCTGTTTAATTTCCAATTGTTAAAGTTTTTCTTCTGTGTACCTTTGTAGTTCACATCTAATTTCATAGCCTTGTGGTCAGCAAAGGTAGCCTGCAAGATTTCTATCATCTTGATTTTATGAAGGTATATTTTATGTGTCAACATGTAGTCTATCCTGGAGAATGACCCATATACATTGGAGAAGAATGTGTATCCAGGGTTTTTTTTTGGGTGGAGTGTCCTATATATATATCTACTAGTCCTCTTTCTTCCATTACTCTTTTCAGGGCTAGTATGTTTTTGTTGGGTTTCAGTCTGGTTGACCTATTAAGTGTTGACAGGGCTGTGTTGAGGTCTCCCACAATTATTGTGTTATTATTGATGCCTTCTTTCAGATTTGTCAGTAATTGTACTAGATAATTTGCTGGTCTCTCATTGGGTGCATATATGTTTAATAGTCTGATTTTTTCCTCTTGCACATACCCCTTGATTAGTACATAGTGTCCATCTTTGTCCCTTACCACTTTTCTGAGTATAAAATTGGTGTCATCAAATATTAATATGGCCACCCAAGCTTTTTTAAGGGTGTTGTTTGATTGGATGATTTTCCTCAAGCCTTTGATTTTGAGTCTATGTTTGTTCTAATTATTCAGGTGTGTTTCTTGTAGGCAGCAGAAGGTTGGATTCATCTTTTTGACCCATTTTGCCACTCTGTGTCTTTTAATTGGTGAATTTAGTCCATTGACATTGAGGGAGATGATTGTCATAGGATTTAGTGTCATCTTTGTAGGTAAGTTTGCTGTGTTGGTTCGTCTCTCTTGTCTTAATGTAGAATTTTCAGTTTTTCTTTTAAGGCTGGTTTTCCATCTGTGAAGTTTCTGAGCTGTTGTTTATTCATGAAACTATGTATCTTTCCCTCAAACCTGAATGTGAGTCGGGCTAGGTGCAGTATTCTTGGTGAGGCACCCTTTTCAATCAGTCTTGTCACAATATCCCACCACTGTCTTCTGGCCTTGAGAGTTTCTTGTGACATCTGCTGTAAGTCTTAGGGATCCTCCTTTGAATGTAATTTCCCTTTTTTATCTTGCTGCTTTCAGTATTCTATCTCTTTCTGTGAGATTTGTTGTTGTAATGAGGATGCGTCTTGGGGTGTTTTTCTTTGGGTCTCTTTTAGCTGGTACTATTCGGGCATGCAGGATTTGATTGCATGTAGTCTTTAACTCTGGGAGTATTGCTTTGATAATGTTTTTGACATCATTCTTCCTGGAGATCTCCTACCTGGGCCTCTAGGACTCCAATGATTCTTATTTTGTTTCTGTTGAGTTTATCAAAGAGTTCTATTTTCATCTGTTCACATTCCTTGATTACTTTTTCCATTGCATGATTGTTTGTCTTAAAGTTCTTTTCCAATTTCTTCTGCTGTGTTGAGTTTTTCTGCATCTCATCTTTCAGCACACCGATTCTGTCCTCTGCAGCTGTTACCCTGCTGGCGAGGCCATCCACTGAGGTTCTCAGTTGAGCTACCATGTTTTTCAGATCTGTTATTTCAGTTTGGAGTTTTCTGATGTCTGTCTTTGTTTTCTGTTCAGATTGATCTATGCTTTCTTTGAGTTCTACAAACATCTTCTATATTTCTATTCTAAACTCCTTATCTGAAAGGTTAATCAGATGGTTGGAATTTTTTAGGTGATCCCAGCTATTGTCTTCAGTCTCTGTGCATGGTGTTTGCCTGCGAGGTATCCCCATTGTCACGCTTGTATGATTTTTTTCTGCGTGTTGTGGTGGGGTTCATTGGTTAGAAAGAGTGTGCGGTCACGAAGCGAAGTGGAGTGGCCCTGCTCTTCTGGAGCTTTGGGAGAGCTATTTTTCTGGGACCTTTTCGGCCCACTCCCAGGAGGTTCAGGAGACAGGACAGTGGAGAAACACGCACAGGCAACACTCACAGTTTCTCACAGTCAGGAACCACTGGGCAGGCGTAGATATTCCCAGCCTGACATCACAAACAGGGGACTGGCCCTTCTGCAGAATACTGCGGATAGCCAGTTTTCATGGTCGGACACAGTTCCTTGGCATTCCGGCCCTTGGATGAGCCCTTGGATGACTGTGAGTTTCTCACAGTCAGGAACCACTGGGCCAGCGTAGATATTCTGGAAAGATTCTTCTTAATGGTAGTTGTTTCTTGCCTTTCTAAATTAATGAATTGGAAAAGCATCTTTCTCTATATCATTCTCCATATTGAGTGCCCTCCCTCCCCCAGATGCCTATTTACACAGTATGAGGGACTTGACGCAAGAGGATCCCAAGAACAAATATGAAGTAAAGAGAGGGACTGGAGAGATAGCATGGAGGTAAGGCATTTGCCTTTCATGCAGAAGGTCGGTGGTTCAAATCCCGGCATCCCATATGGTCCCCTGTGCCTGCCAGGAGTGATTTCTGAGCATAGAGCCAAGAGTGACTCGTGAGCACTGCCGGGTGTGACCCAAAAAACAAAAAAATTAAAAGAAGAAAATAGAAATGAAGAGGAAAACTCTTTTGTGAGGAACACTCTATGTCTCACTTGGTAAGAAGATGGTCCATACCATGACCAACTCTGAATCTCATGCATACATAACATGTTTCTCCCTGATCTGACCTAGTTAGCCTTTCATGGGCAGAGGTAAGATGGTATGTGCAAATGTTGAATTAAGACTGCTTTATATTGGGGCCGGGCGGTGGCGCTCGAGGTAAGGTGCCTGCCTTACCTGCGCTAGCCTAGGAGACGGACCGCGGTTCCATCCCCCGGCGTCCCATATGGTCCCCCAAGCCAGGAGCGACTTCTGAGCGCATAGCCAGGAGTAACCCCTGAGCGTCACCGGGTGTGGCCCAAAAACCAAAAAAGAAAAAAAAAAAAAAAAGACTGCTTTATACTTGAAACCTGGTATCAAGCAAGGACATGGCTGGAAAGATAATACAGTAGGTAAGGCACAACCAACCCTGGTTCAACTATTCCCCTGACCTGGCCAAAACTGATCTTTGAGCACAGAGTCAAGTGTAAGCCCTGTACATTATTGAGTATGACCCCCCCAAAAAAAATAAATATATGAAACAGGGCACATTTGCAGGGGTGAGGGGAGCAAATCCTGAAGTTGCATACAACTAACCCAGATTAGATCTCTGGTTCTGTGCTCTGGGATCACTCCTGGTGAGGCTTGGGGTCCTGAGGCCCTGGGCAGTGGCAAGAATATAATCAAAGACAGTCACGCAGAAGGCAAAGGCCTTACCCACTATTATTCCTGCATCCCAAGGACCTTGTTGATGAATATAAACTTACACAAGTAGAAGAAGGTGTAAATAAAAAAATAATAAAAACCATAAACTGCCATATGACTTTAAGCATGGTAACAACAGTATGGTGAAGCATTTGCTCTTAAAGTGTGTGTGTGTTTGTGTGTGTGTGTGTGTGTGTGTGTGTGTGTGTGTGTGTGTAACATACACTGGGGAGGGACGAACATGAATCAAATTTTCTTTTCATAATCTGCAATCTATGAATAGACTGGTCATATTGTCTCCTGCACATCCCCAAATGAAACTGCCCGGTAAAGGCTTGCAGGCTACCTGGCCGGTTTACATTCTGCAGAGCCTGCCTCTCTGTCTCTATGAACCAACAAGGGCCCCCCTGTGTCGGTTACATGTCCCCTGGATAATTAATGCTGGTAATAACACATAAGTGTACTTGCACAAAGCACCTGGCACGCCACTCTCTGTACACATTCTAATCACATCCACCACCCAACTCTGCTGATGACCTTCTGCAAAACAATGCCTGTCTTTGAAACCACAGAAGCCAGATGAGGAGGAAGCATTTCCAATGATTTAGTCGAGACTGTGCCTTTCCTAAAGCCACAGTGACACCAAGTGGCCAGTCAGGGAAGTGGGCTAGGGCGGAACAGCGCATCCCGGCTTGGTCATCCACCAGCATCCACCCTCCCAGCCCCTCCCCCCGCCCCCGCTCCTAGTGACCACCGCTGAAGCTCCCTTCCCCACCTGCCAGTTGTCTTGGAGACACACAGAAATCCTAAACCTCCTTCAATTTAGGGAGACCTGGGTGAGGGTATGAGCAAGCCAGGAGCGCAGCCCTCCCCCTTCCTCTAATTTTGCATCATCTCTTATAATACTACAGCCCTTTCTCATCTTCAGTAAAGGCTGTGGACAACCCCCTTCCCCCTTCCAGGAGATGGAGAGAACCACTTTCTTTAGGAAGGAGGGGCAGGAGAGGAATGATGGGGACATCATTAGTGGCAGTCTGATTGCTTTACTGCGCCCCATTTGCTGTCCACCCCCACTTTCTGCTCTCATTCTGAGGACAACCTACAGTTCCCCATCCTCTGGCCCCCACTCTATTGTACTATTGCAAACACCACTGTTCCCTTCTTTCTAGTCCGATTTATCTAGCTTTGTTATTTCTTCCTGCCTCTTCACCTCCTTGGCTCAAACACCAGGGATCAGGAAAAGATTTCTCCCTCCTGGCTTCCAGTAATTATAGCCACAGCATTTCCCCCAAAACCAGGCCCATGGGGCACATTGCTCATCACTGTTCCCACATGGGAGGGCCTGTACCAGAAAGATTCAGGGTTCTCTATGCCTCTGGGGTGCTCCATCATGGCCTCAAGATCATCTTGTATGAACAAACCCTTTCCCTCTAGGGAGATCTCTTGAAAATGCAGAAGGTCCCAGAACCCAATCCTAATTCTTGTCCCCCCAAAAAAAGGCAAATCTAAATCCATGAGAACATGTGCCAAAAAGACTTGGCCCCAACTTTGTATGTGACAAAAAGGTCATTTTTAATTTCCCTGTCAAGATATTCCTAGAGAGAACTACATAAACCTCAATCATTCTAAGTGTTTGTGCTCCCTGGATCTGTCCTACCAATAGCAGCGGCCAGAATTAGTTCATTGGCTTGAAGACCAAAACAAAGATAAAAACAAATTTACCCCAATGAATTTTTTTCTCCCTAAAAGACTCAACCCTCCTGAGCACGGAGCCAGGAAGAGACTCTGAGTACCACCAGCCATGGCCCACAAACGAAACAAAGACACATTAAAGTAAAAAACTTTCTAGGGCCATGTCCATGTGGTAACTCTCATACCTTCTAACCACAACCACATATACAGCAAAGTCACTGACCATTTGGGGGCAATACAGGCAGCAAATTCTTACAGAATAATCTCATGGAGAAATAAAAGAGCACTTCCCCATTGCCATTTATATTGATGACTTAAACTGATTTGGTCTATCTTTAGTCAAGGGCTCTTGAAGCTGAGTCAACATAGTACATATTATCTTTCTCCACACAGAGTGAGAGTTCCATGGCTTTCTTTGGCATGATCAGTGGAACTACACTGCTACATAGAGCACCCTTGAACGGATATAGCACCCACTGCTGCCTGCCTGTCACCTGTAGGTCCAAGCTGCAAATAGCTTCCAGAAAAATTTTGTGTGGCATTCCCCCTCAAATAAACATGGAAAGGGAGAGAGAAAGAATAAGAAAGAGATAAAGGAAGGGAACAGAAGCAGAAAGGAAAAGAAAGGAAAGAAAAGAAAAGAATCAAATAGGTAGAGAGTTGAGATTCCCTGGTGAAAAACTCCACAGTGAGGTCTGTGAGTATGCACACATATGGAGATGAGGGAAGACCAAATTTAGGCCAATGAAGATCCATGATCAGAGGCACATTTTAGAATTTAATACCAGTCAGTAGGAAAAGAGGAGAAAGATCTGGCTTTAATTTTTTTCCCACTGGAGATTTAGAAAATGTCTCATAAGTTTTCAATTTAGTGAAATTAGAAGAATATGTAATAACTCTCCTCTCCTGAGTGCTATGTGAACTTGGTACATTTAATTCCTCTCTAATTTCCTTGGGGGAGAGGGAGAGAAAGACCAGCTACCAGGAAGTCCACTTATCAAACTCAAATCTAAGAGCTCATCCAATGCCTTCTTCCTCAGCAAGGGACAAAGGGCCACTCCCTATGCAGACATGCCTGACACTTGACAGTGGTTGAAATTAACTGCAGAGGGAGAATCGCATCAAGGCAAAACCACTTAAGAAATGTTAACTTTTAAATTCGTTATGCTGGGGCCGGAGAGATAGCATGGAGGTAAGGAGTTTGCCTTTCATGCAGAAGGTCATCAGTTTGAATCTGGCTTCCCATATGGTCCCCCATGCCTGCCAGGAGCAATTTCTGAACATGGAGCCAGGAGTTTACCCTGAGCACTGCCCGGTGTGACCCAAAAACCACACACACACACAAAAAAAATCAAATCCGTTATGCAAATATACCTTTAAGAAACCTAATATATGTAGATTTATGATGGGTTCCTAAAGGGTAATGATCTAAAATAATAACAAAAACAAAGTCACCTACTGAATTCTAAGAGGGAGTCATAAAATACAAATAAGAGAAAAACAATGAACTATTAAAGTTGTGGGGTTTTATTTCATAAACAAAAGCAATGCCTTTTTTCCTGCTAGAAATCATAATAAAAACCCACTAGTTTCTTTTCTCACATAGCAACGTTTTCCTGTGCTTTCGCATATATCAGAAGGCAAAGGCGGGCAGCAATCTGGGGCTCTGGCACAGAGATTTCAGCTCATTTTGCATATATAAGGCCTCATGCTGTGGAATTAACAACTTTCAGACTGTTCTAGTGCAACCATTGAGTTGTATTGGAAAACGATGTATATTTTTAATTTAAATAAAATGCATTTAATATTGACATTTTTCATCTATATTCAGCACACCATCCAAATTATAAAATACAGCAATGCAAAAAAAAAAGTCCCTTTTGAAACCTAAAAAAACATGCTATGATTCTATATGATGTTTTATTTAGATTTAGTCTACACTGGCCACTTCAGAATTCCTCAGTCTTCCCTAGTCAATAATCAATTACTAGTAACTGATAGTTTCTTATATCATTTCCCTCTCTGGATACTCATTAATCACGTTGTAGGGTTGCACTTTGGGGAAGGGCAGAGGAGAGGGGAATTCTACAAAAATATAGATTCCATTTTTTACCTGTGTGGTACTGAATTAGTAAAGCTCTGGTATGCTAGACAAATGGCAAGTTTTACAAGAAGCAATAATAAACATCACGTTAGCCCAATCAGGGAGCATAATCACTGAAGTGCATGTCAAAATAACCCTGCTCTGGGCATTCAAACTACTGAGAGCAACTCCCTACAAATGCTTCACAAGCCTGTTCCCAGAGAAGGTTCCAGAACTCAGGGCTGAAGCAGTGGTGAAGCTGTAGGGTGTTTGCCTTGCATGCAGCTGACTTAGGACAGGCAGAGTTTTGATCCCCTGGCGTCCCATATAGTCCTCAAGCCAGTAGCAATTTTTGAGTGCAGAGCCAGGAATAACCCCTGAGAGTCACCAAGTGTGGCCCAAAACCCACCCCCAAAAAAGAAAAAGAAGAAGGTTCCAAAACTTAATGACATAAGGGTTAATGACATAAGTTAAGGATATAACAATAATTAATAAAAAAATATAATCAAAGTGGTTGCTTTGGTGGGAAGGTTTCACTGGTAAAGGGGGGTGTTCTGTTTATGACTGAAACTCAACTACAATCATACTTATAATCATGGTGCTTAAATAAAGATTTTATTAAGAATAAATAAATAGGGGCCCGGAGAGATAGCACAGCGGTGTTTGCCTTGCAAGCAGCCGATCCAGGACCAAAGGTGGTTGGTTCGAATCCCTGTGTCCCATATGGTCCCATGTGCCTGCCAGGAGCTATTTCTGAGCAGACAGCCAGGAGTAACCCCTGAGCACCGCCGGGTGTGGCCCAAAAACCAAAAAATGAATAAATAAATAAATAAATACAAATTGTACTTTAAAAAGTTGATGCTTAAGGAATTTCACAAGATCCCATGAAGACAACAAAACTAGACAGAGAGCAAACACATATATAACTGACCATATTGTGCATGAATTAGTGAAGAAAGAGGAAAGATCAAAAAAAAAAAGAAACTAACAGTTCACTTGGGACCTGACTGTATTTTTTGCACCAAAGATTTAGAAAATATTTTATAAGTTTTTCAATTTAGTGAAAGTAGAAGAAATAATGCATACACTCTTATTTATAACTCTAGCCTCCTTCTCAGTTCTGTGTGAGCTCAAGTGAAAACTTTTATTAAAATGCAGAAAAGTCAGATCATATGGTACAGAAATACGAAAACCATTTACTTTAAAATGAATCCCACAAAAAATTTATAATTTTTCTGATCTCCTCCTGTCATCTTCAAAGACCGTCAGTGAAGGTTTTATTTTCATCATTTTTAAGCAGAAAATTCTTAATCACTATCAAAGGAATTTAAATTTGTGGTACCCATCTGCTGTATTTTTCAGCGGCTACAAACACCCTTCATGAAGAGAAACCTTGGTTTTGAACTTCAGTGATGAAACAATGGTCTCCTTTGTACAATCTGCTTATACTGCTGTTAGATAGCAAGTAGCTTAAAGCCAAGTTTAGTCCAGAGCCTCTTGTTTTACAAGACACTCATTATTCATGGAAAAAAATATCATCTACAGTTTAAAAAAAATGACAGAAGGGAATTTCAGCTCACACGAGTGCTTTATGGTATATGTTTTTTCTTTTTTAATCTCCAATTTAGAGGCTTGGCAATCACTAGATTTGTGAAGTTTTTCCCCCTTTCTGAAACAATATACAGACCTCTTAATGGTCACCTCATGGTCATTTTGCCTGCTACATGTGAACAGCAAAGCCCAATAACAACTCTAATGAAAAGTATTTCTTCATAGATATAACCTTTTACCACCTGAACTCCAGTTTTGGGGAAATGATTATATGGTTTCATTCCAGTAAAGTCACCCAGCAAGGTCTTAGTTCAACCCCACACTGAATTCCATCAAAGCATCTTCATAGCTCATCACCCAAAAATGCCCCAAAATGCAGTTGTTTATACAAGAGATCATTTTTGAAACATGTATAAATGTTTCAAAAGCTAATTTTAAATAAACACAACTGCACTAGGAGGTTAAGATAATGGATTGACTTTATAAAAAGTTAACAAGCTTGTAGTTTTCATTAGGTTTTCATAATAGTTCAAGAAAATAAAACTGGGGCCAGAGAGATAGAATGGAGGTAAGGCGTTTGCTTTCATGCAGGAGGTCATCAGTTCGAATCCTGGCATCCCATATGGTCCCCGTGCCTGCCAGGAGCAATTTCTGAGCCTGGAGCCAGGAATAACCCCTGAGCACTGCCAGGTGTGACCCCAAAACCACAAAAACCACACACACACACACAAAAGATAAAACTGATTATTTGCAATAAATTTTTTTACCAATGTAAAAGAAATAATTCTAACATAAGAGAATCTAAACAGAATAAAGAAATCACCCATAAATCTGTTATAAATGACAGCATATGTTGTGTTTTATTTTTGAATTCTTGGATAAGTGAATGTTTATCCAGGGATCAATGACTCTAGGTGAATGGCAGATTACAACAGCAATTGCTTTCTTACCAAGAGAATTATCTTAAATCAGATCTCCTTTGTCTGATAAAACCTAAATTGCAGGGGGAATATTTAACCATCTAAAGAGAAAATCCATAGATAAGCTAGCACATGGCTCCAAGACGCATTCAGTAGAACTAATTGTCTCTATTATTCTTGTATTTCACAAATTATAGGCAGTATTCAACAAATAGCAAAATACTGTTTCATCCCTGGTGGCTGAGAAGGGCCAGAAGGCTGCCCAAATAGTATATATATCAGAGGGTGGGGCAAAGTGACCAATTATGATGATGGTAAATCTAGCTAAGGAACATGATTAAAAGGGACTTACATAAAAGATATAAATAAAGGGTTATATTTTTTATGTGAGGCTAAACAGTACATGGATTTTAATAGACATCTTTTCTGCCTGGTATTTGTGGCCACTGATGAAAGACCTCAGCCTGCTGGAAAGAGAGCAGGAATGTTCTTTCTTGTTCCCATAGATGAGCACTCTCAGCCTGTAGATGAAGTCTATGGAGTCTTATTGAAGATGCTGAGAAAATGAACCACCGTGAAGAGTTGGATTCGAAGAACAGACATCAGTGTGTCTGAATTCTGCATTTGCTTCTGAGTAGGTGCAATCTGAGAGAACACACTTAAATTTGCTGATTTCTCCTTCCACTAGATAGTTGGCCATGAACCCCTTTTCAAATGCACTCCAGATCAACAGGCTCACTACCTGTTTTAGGTGTTAGCTCTCTCTTCAATTCCAGTTCTCCTCTTCCACTGGAACCATAAAGATATCTTGTCACAGGGGCCAGAGCCATAACACAGTGGGTAGGGCATTTGTTTTGCATTTGGCCAACCCAGGTTGGATACCAGGCATCCCATATGGTTCCAGCCAAGCCTGCCAGGAGATATTTCTAGACATAGAGCCAGAAGTAAACCCCTGAGCACTGCCAGGTGTGGCTCAGAAAACAAAACAAACAAAAAAGACATCTTGTCACCAAGTTGATAGATACTGCCATTGCCTCATAGCTCAGCAGCAGCTGACTGGCTGGCCTTCCCTGCTTCTAAGAACTCTGATTCCTCTCAGGGGAGAGAGGGAGGCTGGGAAAGGCAGACAGTGACATTCAGTGAGAGACAGTAGACACCTGAGTTATTTTCCCCTCTTGAATCCTGAGGCTGACACTACAGTGACTTTTTCAGTATTCCTGGGCCTACTCGGGAACCAGTCCCCAGCCCCATCACCTCCAATCTCTGAAGAAGGATGAGGAGAGGTGGGAGAGACTTTCCAGGTTGATGGTGGCAACTGAGATAGGTCAGGTGACCCCTGTGGAGATGGCTTGGGAAACCCTGAAATACTTCTGTTTGCCCCTGCCAGCAGGACATGGCATTTACACAGAGCATTAGAAAGGTCCAGTGAGGGAAACAAATGTACTGAGGCTGTTAAAATGTTGGGTTCATCAATGTACCTGCCCCCAGGCTGTTTCCTGTGAGGGAACTGTGGGTATACCAGAACTCCCAAGAACAGGAGCTTTAGTGAGGGAACCTTACACCCCCAACCTTCCCCACCTACATCTCACAAACTCTTCTGTTAACCATAGCTAAGTTCTTTCTTCCCACAAGCCTCACTCCTCTGACTTTCCTTGAGGACATCTGAAAAGACCTGAGGAGACCTGAGGTCATGGTTCTAAGCCTTATGTTGAAGCAATAGGAGTCTAAGACAATTATGAGAATAGGGAGGGAGGGAGGGAGGAAGGAAGGAAGGAAGGAAGGAAGGAAGGAAGGAAGGAAGGAAGGAAGGAAGGAAGGAAGGAAGGAAGGAAGGAAGGAAGGAAGGAAGGAAGGAAGGAAGGAAGGAAGGAAGGAAGGAAGGAAGGAAGGAAGGAAGGAAGGGAAGGAGGGAGGGAGGAAGAAAGGAAGGAAGGAAGGAAGGGAGGGAGGGAGGGAAGGGAGGGAGGAAGGAAGGAAGGAAGAAAGGAAGGAAGGAAAGGAAGGAGGGAGGGAGGGAGGGAGGAAGGAAGGAAGGAAGGAAGGAAGGAAGGAGGGAGGGAGGGAGGGAGGGAGGGAGGGAGGAAGGAAGGAAGGGAGGGAAGGGAGGGAGGGAGGAAGGAAGGAAGGGAGGGAAGGGAGGGAGGAAGGGAGGAAGGAAGGGAGGGAAGGGAGGGAGGGAGGGAGGGAAGGAGGGAGGAAGGGAAGAAGGAAGGAAGGGAGGAAGGGATGGAAAGGATAGAGGGGAGGAAAGAAAGAAAGAAAGAAAAAGAAAGAAAGAAAGAAAGAAAGAAAGAAAGAAAAGAAAGAAAGAAAGAAGAAAGAAAGAAAAAAGAAAAAGAAAGAAAGAAAGAAAGAAAGAAAGAAAAAGAAAGAAAGAAAGAAAGAAGAAAGAAAGAAAGAACAGAAAGAAAGAAAGAAAGAAAGAAGAAAGAAAAAGAAGAAAGAAAGAAAGAAAGAAAGAAAGAAAGAAAGAGACACAGAAAGACAGGAAGAAAGAAAGAAAGAAAGAGACACAGAAAGACAGGAAGAAAGAAAGAAAGAGACACAGGAAGGAAGGAAGGAAGGAAGAAAGAAAGAAGAAGAAAGAAAGAAAGAAGAAGAAAAGAAAGAAGAAAGAAAAGAAAGAAAGGAAAGAAAGAAAGAAAGAAAGAAAGAAAGAAAGAAAGAAGAAGAAAGAAAGAAAAGAAAGATAAGAAAGAAAGAAAAGAAAAGATAAGAAAGAAAGAAAGAAAGAAAGAAAGAAAGAAAGAAAGAGAGAAAGAGAGAAAGAAAGAGAGAGACAGAAAGAGACACAGAAAGACAGGAAGAAGGAAGGAAGGAAGGCTATATAGATGATGAGGGGTGGTAAGTGCAGTTAGAGAATTAACACCAGTACCAACAACTATTGTGATAATGGTAGTGAGAGAAATAGAATGCCTGTCAGGAAGATGGCAGGTGGAGGGGCGGTGAAGGAGGGAGAGGAGAGGCATTGGTGGTAAGAAGGTTGCACTGGTGAAGGGTGTGTACTTTTTATGACTGAAAAAGCAAACATTTTTGTAATCACTGTGCTTAAATAAAGGTATTACTTTAAAAAAGAAAGACAGAAAGATAAAAGGAGCAGCAAAGCCATGCAAATGAAAAATGGGGTCACTCTATGACATCAAGTCTTTCTTCTCAGGACAGATGCAGGGACAGATGCAAAGAGCCCCAAGTTCTCTCCCCAGCTCATATCCTTGCTAACTGGCTGCAGACCAGCCTTTCTCACACCTGCCTTCCACAGGCCTTGGGAAGCCAGGCAGAAAAAACATGAAAGTCTCAGTCAATCGGCTCCACTCTAAAGCCTTGTCCCCAATTAACTGGTGTCCCTGGAGGGTGCAGAGGCGGGTTGGGTGTGGGAAAGGAGCCTTTGAATTTAGAGGAAGCCGACTTCGGACAGCCCCGGGCCTGTGATGCTCCTTCACACCACCAAAAACTGATTGAAAATAAATAGCCAGGGCTTTGTCTGTTGGCCACAACCTCCCCTATTAAGAGCTGGAGGCAGGGACAAATCCTTGACTCTCAGCTCCAGGCTGAAATGACTCCTTCAAGGAATCATAAGTCCTCCAGGCCAAGGACAAATGGGAGGTGCCTAAGCCTTCAGCTCACTCAGGCATCACCAGGACTTGGACCCTGAGCCTCTTAGGTTTCTGCTTTTGCTCCAGACCCCACTAACTATCCCTGAAATGGGGTTCCTCCATCTCCCCTTGCCCCCCATTCCTCAGCAAGCGAGGCAGGGAGAGGCGCCCTATCCAGTGGCAAATGCATCTGTGAAGACAAAGACAGACAAATTGCACGCCTCGCATTAATTCTCAAGCACAGTCTTAAAGCACATGCCTTTGATGAAGGATTTTCAATGGTGCCGTGGGTGTCAAGGAGACATTTAAAATATCTCACTCATAATTTTTGAGAAATCTTCCTCATTCAAAGTTGTCACAGCTTGACAGCTTCTCTCTGTTTTGAGTATATTCTTCTACAATGTACTACAAACTGATTGAAGAGCTGACAAATCTGACTTAACCCAAACAAGAATCTTTAAATATAGCTGATTGAAAAGAATGTTTAATGAAAATGCATATACAGACATTACAGCCAGCGTCTCATTTTTAAAAGTCAAATTACACAATTAAAATCTTTACTGAAAATAGGCCTCTACTCCCTACTAGGGGAAAAAAATTCCACTATCAATTGAGACAAAATGGTAAGTTATTAGAAATCAATATTCTGGGGAAATATGCATGCTTTTTCTTTTCAAGTAATGAAAAGGACCAGATCTTATTTCTGATCTCTTGCATGAGGCTCTAAATAATTTAATATCATTAGTCTCCAACTTGTCTATTAAATTTTGTTTGTTTTTTTTTTGTCAAACACACTTAATGGTGTGCATGACTTACTCCAGGCTCAGAGCTTAGGGATGACTCTGGACAAAGCTCAAGGATCATATGGGGTACCAAGGATAAAAGCCAGGTCAGGTGTTTGCAAGGCAAGTGCCCTACTCCCTGTACTATCTCTCTGGTTCCATATACTTTTGAATTGAATGATTGATCCCAGCTTGCACCAGCAGGACAATAAAGTACTAAACCAAACTAGAAGTATAACTTTATGCTTATTAAATAAAAAGGATAGAACAAGAATAAAAGAATTATGGAGAGAAAGAAAATGGTTGATGACATACAAAGCAAGCATGAGTTAAGTAATTGGGGGGGGGGCAAAGGGCCCTATCAGGAACAATTTCATTGATACCTGCAAAGCTTTTCCTAAGGAACAGCTTAAGTCTTTCCTAATATATTTTTTGATTTGTCTAAAACCACTTTGGGCTCCATCCTGATTCATTTTTTTCAGTGCCAAAGATTGATTATAAGGCATCACTCATTCAAGTGCCCTAGGACTGAACTATATAGCCCTGGATCCATTTTAATTCTTCTTACAGTGGTCATGCCCAGTAGTCCTTGGGGAGTCTCATAGTGCCAGGAATTGAACCTGGCACCTCACCCTGGCATGTCAGTTACCTCTGAAATCACCTTCTTTATTCATACACCCCTTTCCCTTTTCTCACCACATTATTTCTCTCTGATAACCTCAAAGCCAGTGATGGGGGGTTAGGGGACTTGGTGACTCTGCAGATGCATCATGACTAGGACTTAAGCCAGCAGTGCTAACAGCACAAGAATATGGCTAGAATGTCACCTCATCCAGCCCAGATGGTGCATCAACTCAATTGCCTTGTAGTCACATGATTAGGAATGAAACTAGAGGGAGAACCAGGTAACCCCAAGGGAGGGAACTGCAGGTGGAGAAACATTTTTTATTCCATAAGGAAAAACTTAAAAAAAAAAAAAACTGGGACTGGGAAGGTGGCGCTAGAGGTAAGGTGTCTGCCTTGCAAGCACTAGCGTAGGACGGACCGCGGTTCGATCCCCCGGTGTCCCTTATGGTCCCCCAAGCCAGGGGTGATTTCTGAGCGCATAGCCAGGAGTAACCCCTGAGCGTCAAATGGGTGTGGCCCAAAAACCAAAGAACAAAAAACTGAGAACCATATGAAATCAGTTTTAAAAAGAGTCATGTTTATTCATATCTTCGTTATAATAAGAATTATGACTTTTCACTTTTATTGCACAGAAAAATAGAAATTTAAGGAACTGCAGCCTGACTGGCACGTGCAGGCTATAACAAATCAACCCTGAATTGAGACAAGCACCAGTCTGGGGCAGATTCACTGGAGTGGTACAAAGCACAGGGCCCACAAAGATGATCAATCCCCAGGGGTGAAAGAGTCCCAGGTCGATGAAGAGAGTCCCAGCAGTCATTTTCAGAATTACCCAGAAGTGCCTGGATTATGGGGAGCATGAACAAGAAATAGTAGAGCCCTAACAGAAAGCTCTGATGGCATTTTTACTATTGTGCTTCTGAGATGCATAAATAAACATACTTATCAATTATTTATCCTCTACTACTCAGGCAAGAGAGATCATAAAATCCATCTACTTCCAGATATTAATAACACCAAATGGTGATGGTTACTAAGAACTAACATTTTGGAATATTACCTCTTACTTCAAGCAACCAAAAGCCACAGTAACTAATTTGACAATACATATTCTAAGGGCTTCAAGCCCAGCGTTTTTCAGTACTGTTGTTAGTATTGTGATCTTTGGGGAAGTTTTGCAATCTCTTCATGTCTCATTTTCCAACATGTAAAATAGGAATAATAATAACTATATTTCAGGGTGTTATAACAAATAAATAAAGAGATTGTATAGAGTATGAAGGACAGGAAGGAGATGAGGAAGACATTGCGATATTGCTGGAGAGAGACTGACACTGTTGGAGTGTGTGTGGTGCTGGAATGTTTTATGGATTAACCCTGCCATTATCAATATTGTAAATAACACTGCCTAAAATTAAATTAAAATTAAATTAATAAAGAGACTATCCAGCCCATTGAAATATACAAGTTTATGTAAGACCTAGTTAAAGAAATGAATACTGTAATAAACATTGGGATCATGATAACAAGTTGAATCTTTTGTTTTGTTTAGATACTCCATTTATTTTCATCTTTATATCAATTTAAATTTCCTTGTTACATTCAAAATGGTTTAAAAAAAAAAACCCTGAAATCTAGACTTTAACTTACTTAAGTGAACCAATAGAACAACTAAAGCTAAAATTAAGATTTTAGCTAATTATTAGAAGTTTGGGAAGATGCTAAAATAATAAAATTAGAATAATGTGGCTATATTGAATTTATATATAAACAAAATGAGAAAACTGAAAAAAATCAGCGTTACACAAGGAACATAAAAATGATATTTTGAAGCTCTGAAATTCAAACTACCATAATTTTTTAGGGTTTTCTCCAATGATTGACACAAATTTATGGAGTTAATGTTTTTTAATTTTATGTATGGCATATGTTACTTAACATTTAAGCCTATCATTTACCTCCTATAATCAATGAAACCTGACAATTTTTCTAGAAAGGATACATGTGATACATGGCAAGGTATTTTAACTAAAAATGAATCTTATTAAACTTAATGAACTGCTTTTAAAGCAGGAGAGTTCATCAAACTAACTAAAAGATTTTTAAAGTTGGGAAAAAGAAAATACCTAATCCTCAACTTTTTTTTTTTTTTTTTTTTTGGTTTTTGGGCCACACCCAGTGATGTTCAGGGGTTACTCCTGGCTATGCGCTCAGAAGTCGCTCCTGGCTTGGGGGACCATATGGGACACCGGGGAATCGAACCGCGGTCCATCCAAGGCTAGCGCAGGCAAGGCAAGGCACCTTACCTCTAGCGCCACCACCCGGTCCCCTAATCCCCAACTTAACAAAACCATGTAATGTTAATTATCAGGAATATACTATTTTTCTCCTACATTCAGATTTAACCAAAATTTTATTTCATTTATCAATTCTGTTTTTATTTATGCTGTATTGCTCACAACATCTCTGATTCTAATTAATATGCTCAAAAATTAAGGGGCCTAGAGAGATAGTACAGCAGGTAAGATACTTGCCTTGCACCTGACCAACCAAGGTTCCATCCGTAGCAACCTATATGGTTCCCAGAGCCCTTCTAGAGTAATCACTGAGCACAGAGTCCAGAAGTACGTCTTGAGTATTGCCAGGTGTCTGTCTGTCTGTCTGTCTGTCTCTCTCTCTCTCTCTCTCTCTCTCACACACACACACACACACACACACACACACACACACACACATTATTTGAAATGAATAGAATTTAACAACTATAATATTTTGCACAGATCAGTAGTATCAATCATACTTGGCAATAAGACTCAGTTAGCAAAATAAGAAAAGAAACTTCTGCATCTTGTAAACAAAACAATAAAACAATTCAAAGACATCTAGAAGATCGTCATTAGCATCAATAAATTTTTTGAAACAAAAACTTTGTATAAAATAACAGGTAGAAAGAATGAAATCAAGCCCTTGAATAATGCCTGGACATTTTGTTCAACAATGGGTGAAACAATGAAATGAAACTATGTTAATTGAAGACAAAAGTTTATGAAGAGTCAACAGGGTTTGTTTTTTGTTTTTTATTTTTTTGTGGGGAGACTCCTGGTTTTTCATGCAATCAAATCCAGAATGAGAGAAGTCAGGAAGTGTAATATGAGATGATGATACATACAGGAAATATTTTTTTAAAAGGCCGACCCCAGCATTCACAGGGATATACACCAGAACATGAGCCAAGAGGCCACATTCCTCATCTGGGTGTATGTAGCTGGAGTTCCTGGTCACTGATGATTTCAAATGTTGGGACTGAATTTACATAAATTCAGTCTCACATAACTAAACCCTCATCCATGCTGCCACTGGGACTTTGGCAATGCAGAATGTTCCCTTTCCTGGAGAACTCTGGCTAGAGGTTGGCACAGTTCTCAATATTTATCTTTCACTTCTCTCTTAAATTTTGTTCAGCATAGTCATTCCTTTACAGAAGCATCCTCATGTTGATCATTTTTGAGAGATAGGCATAGAAATATTCTCAGATATCCCTCAAAGCTGAAGTCATTATTAGCATAAACGTTCAAAGATATCATACGCCTGACTTAATCCAGTTGAGTTGCTCTGAAAAATTATGGCTACCTATGAGTTTCTCATAATTCTGCATTCTGAGAAGTCCAAGAGCCTTCTTACAAACATATGAGATCACATACACACACACACACACACACACACACAGAGAGAGAGAGAGAGAGAGAGAGAGAGAGAGAGAGAGAGAGAGAGAGAGAGAGAGAGAGAGGCCCCTTATAACTTTTGGTTTTGGTTTTCAGGAATTACTCTGGGTGATGTTTGAGGCACCATATGGATGCTGGGAATCAATCTCACTATATTATCACTCTGGTCTCTTGACTTCATACAAAAGTAATCAATCTCTCAACACCTTCATGACCTCGTCTAAACCTACTTGCCTCTCAAAGCCATAGTTCCTAGCATTATCATAATGGGGTTGATTTTATCAAGGACTTTGGAGAGGACAAATATATACAGTCCATGTCATTTTTCTAGCTCCCAACTTCAGTCTCAGAGAGATGTCATCATTCTTAGCCAATAACTACAATACTGTTCTCACTTTGGATTACACCCATTTCCTGGCAGCTTCAATAACAAAGGCTAGTAGTACTGTCTGATCCTTCTTTTTAGCTTAGAGAAAACCCAAAATGAAAATGCTACAGCATCAGAACCTGAAAGACAGTATAGTGGATAAGGTGCTTGTTTTGCATGCGGCCAACCCAGGTTTCATTCCCCAGCATCTAATATGGTTCCCTGAGCACAGCCAGGAATAATTCTTGAGTGCAGATCCAGAAGTAACTCCTTAACACCAACATGTGTTGCCTCAAAACAACAACAACCAGGGCCAGAATGTTGGCGCAAGCGGTAGGGTTCCATTATGTAGCAAGTCAGCCCCTGAAGAGGTTGACTGATGGTGGGATGGAGAATGAGGCCTTTTTCTTCCAGCTCGGAGCAAGCGTCTGCCACCCTGTCTAGCCCACGGTTCTGAGTTGAAACGGCAGGTAAACAGCTCGCAGACAGTCAGGCTCGTGGAGATATTTGCTTTATTCGGATGGACAAAACTGAAGTCCAAAGACTCAGATTCAGTTCCAGCCAGTAGTGCCTTGCACACACTAACCTAGGACGAACCGCAGTTTGATCCCCAGCATCCCATATGATCCCCCAAGCCAGAAGCTATTTCTGAGCCCATAGCCAGGAGTAACCTGAGTGTCACTGGGTGTGGCCAAAAACCAAACAAACAAACAAAAAGCCAACAACAACAACAACCACTAAAAAGTGTCACAAAACAGCTTATGTAAAAAGATTAGAAGCTGAAATCATTGTGTGTGTGAATATTGTGAGATTGTGGTGTGAATATTAAATGATATATATTTATCCATTCATCCCAGTACCTGTTAAGCACCTCCTCTGTGCAGATAACCCTTCTAGACACTCAAGCTAGCACACTGAAAAAAACTCCAAATCTCTACAATGCTGAGCTTATGTTGTACTAAAACTACCAAGCATGCATTTTATGGTGGGCCAACTAGTAAACTATGTAGAGAAAGAAAACATGAAAAAGGCTAGAGTGTAAGCAATACACTTTCTTTGGACACACGAACTTGAGTGGAGATTAGCTAATGGAACAAGAATAATCAGTGTATTTGAGGTGAAGGAAGAAATTTTGGATAGAGAACAGCAAGTTCTCTATCTGTGGGCAATACGTGCAGGGTTGTCAAGCAACCCTGAGAAGATCATTGTGACAAATTTGTCTGACCAATGGTGAGAAGAGAGAGATTAGAGATTTGAAAAGGGGAAAGTTGGGGAGATAGATCACAGAGAATCTGACACAAAGAGTGTTCAATTAACAAGCTGTCAAGAGTCTATTTCATCTCTACATGGATTCAGCTTGGAATGAAATGATCTTCCTTAATACCATTAAGAAGTCTTTTTCTAGTTTAATCCATTTGCATCAGCACAGTATGTCCTCTTGCTTTTTCCAAAGTTCTCATTGACTCTGATCTTTTAGCTCTTGGTTTACTGCTATCCAAAATCCTGCTCAAGCTAATGAAGATGCATCATTGGCTCCTGCTTCCTGTCTGGCAGAGAGAGAGGAATAGAACCAAAGACTCCATCCAGATGGAAGAGCTCAGCAGAACATCTGCCTTGTGTGTCTTTCACTCCCTCCCTCCTGCTGGTGTGTTCGCTGCCAGCCATTGCACCAGCTCCTGAGTCAAAGGCCTGCCTCTTCTAGGCTCTTCCTGGAGTTTTGACAGATTATCTGCACCACCATTCCTGGCAGCTTTGTAGCATCCTTCTGAAAACTGCTAAGAATGGCATTTGTTTTTGGATTGCCAAAATGGAACTCATAAGCTGTGCTCATGCTTGCAAACTTCACATCAACTTGCATTAGGAAGCTAATACATTAGATCTCTTACACAGATGGCCTCTATTGGGTTTAGGGCCTTGAAGGAGAACACATGCATTAGTCGAGAAAAGACTACCTTTCTACTCCAAACCACTCCAGGTCCAGCTTAGGCTATTTCAATAGCCCTCTAATAAATCTAGCCCAAACTATCACTTGCCTGATTGCTAGTATTGCTCAGGATTCTCCTTATACTTCAAGTCCTCTTTAATCTAGTTGATCTACATTTGGGTTTGTGAAATCACTAATCTTTGAAAACCAAATCCTGAACATTTGCATTTGTACAAAAACTACTACTATAGTTGGTGTCCCCAAACCCCTCATTCTCTAAATTATTGATCTTTGTTCTGTGCTATAGGCATGCTAGGTCCGTGTGTGTGTGTGTGTGTGTGTGTGTGTGTGTGTGTGTGTGTGTGTGTGTGTGTGTGTGTGAATGAGTGCACTTGTACAGAGGGAGTTGTAAAGGGAGCTCTAGCCTTACCTGGTGGTTTTCAGAAGCTATGCTGAGCACTATGCTCAGGAGTCCTCTTGGTAGTACTTAGGAGAACCCCAAGGAAGGCCAAAAATCAATCCTGGGTCATCCATATGCAGGTCAAATGCCTTCATTGTAGACAGCAAGCCATGGTGTTCAACCAGGCTAATTTCAAGAGAAAATCGGAAACTTAATTTTTCACACTACTTGAATGCTAGCAATTTTAACCTCCAAAGATAGGAGTCAGAGAACTGTTTCTGGAAAGATTTTTCAAAGAAAATAATGAGATATACCTAAATGGTTCTCAAAAGCAGGCTACATTTATATATTTCAACTATATATCAGGCTCAAGAGATAGTACAGCAGTAGAGCATTTGACTTGCACACAGCCAATCCAGGAATGATGGTAATTCAAAGCCAGGTATCCCATATATGGTTCCCTATGCCTACCAGGAGAAATTTCTGAGGAGTAACCCCTGAGCATCGCCAAGTTGACCCAGAAAACCAAAATATGTATATATATATTAAATATATATTAAATAGCAGCCAATGTATAAAATTAAGTTACTTGGTAATGCTGTATAAAATTTGATACTATAAAATGATATTTTAAATTGTAGTTCATAAAATGTTCTATAGAAGAAATAAAACATTATTGTTATCATCAACCCTGAGTTTGAGCTAAAAACTGAATTATAAGCTGAGACATACAATAATGGGTTGAATACTCTGAATACTATTTTACAAAACCAAAGACCCTTATCTCTTTTTCTTGTTACTGAAGGTTTTTTTTATTTAAGAAAGTCAACTCTGAACATAAATACTCATACAAAATATAACCCTGCCAATCTCTTCTTTTGAAACTTGCCTAATTTGTCCAGTAAAAATGATTATCTACTTGATTTTTCACTCTTGTGTTCACAGAAGTGCTCAGGGCTTATTCCTGCCAAAAGTGTTGTTATAACTCCTTGTGGAGCTCAGTAGACCTTATGGGATGCCAAGGATTTAACCAGGTCAGCTAAATGTAAGCAAGCAACCTACCGACTGTAACCATCATTCTGGACCCAACTTGCTTACTTTTTATACATCTTACTTCGTTTCCTGGGAAACATTTTCAAATTTTAAGTAAACTAAAATTTAAAAACCATTTTGTTATAATAAAATTTTATTTCTTCCTACCAAATAAAATAAAAACAAAACAAAATCTGTTTCTACATCCAAGGTTTTTTATAACAACACCTGGAAGCAATCCTCTACCAGGGAAGACCCTACCACTGCTTTGACATCGACCTGCTCAAAAGAGACTTCCCTTAACACTAAGAAGACTTGACAACAACAACGACCTACTTACAAGACAGGGCTCTCTGCATTGCCCTTTAATTGTGAGGTGAAACAAGAGGATGCTCCGCACCATACTGACTGCAATGTAGAATATGCAGATTCTGGATCTTTAATACAGAACCATGATACCAACAACAGAGACTGTGTGAAAAAATAAAAGTGTAATGGCACTACAGACAATGACTTGGATTGGACAAACTAGTTTGCCTGGAACCTAGAGTTGGTCTTATGCCAGGAAACTTCAGGGGTAGGGTCTCCTTGTATTTAGGCCAAGGCTTTTCCTTTCCATGTCCCTCATATTTTGGTGGGCCTATGCAAACAATAATTTCCACTCTAACACCGTTTTTACTGTGCTCCTAATAACCCACTTAAACTTTTGAGGTTAAGTAAAACTAATATGCATGTGCATGGAAGTGTAAAAAAGTACTTTTTCTTCAATGGTTAAGGAGTTATATAAGTTTTATGGTTTTATATTGCTTTCTGTGCTGCTAAGAAATATTATGTATTACAATCTGGGGACTTGTGGGACAAAGTAATTGTACATGGGTTCTGTTTTATTTTTCTTAATGTTCTTTGGCTGAAAGTTCAAAGTTCAGATATCAGCAAGGGGATTTCTGAGAATTCTGTTTATGGGTGATTGTCCTTCCACTGTAACTTTACCTTGTCCCCTTTCTTTGCATCTTTGTTCTCATAATTAAAAATAAAAAATTAAAAAAAATCTTTTTCTAATAACAGTAACTTAAATTCCCAACTTTTATTAAAGCATTTTTGTTGCCCAAGAAAAAGTTAAAAAGAATCTACCAGAATTAAAAAATATTATCACTAATCTAATTTATTTATAAAATCCTATTAAAGCCATTAAAACTAAAAAGAAAAAAATAACACTAAGCAAAAAAATTATTAATTCCTTGAACTAGGGATTCTGTACAAAATGATGCTCAAATAAAAAATAAATTTAAATTATGCAATAGTATCAGATGTATATAATAAAATTAAATATGTCTACCTTAAATAGGAAATTAAGTACTGTATTCAGTAAGGGTTATACCTATTAAGAAAATACATCTAAAAATAAAAAAATAAGAAAATACATCTAAAAAAAATATTCAAAGGAGATATACATGTCCCCTTTAAGTCTTTTGATATAGTCTGTTGGGGGATAAAATCTGGAGCACAACTTCAGCCTGTGATTTGGTCTTGTGGAGTCTAACAAATGTCTCCCAGGAGTAATATATTAGGAAATGTCCTTGAGCCAGGGGCTTCTCAGAAACTGAAACTGGTAGCAAGCAAAAGTCCATAGGGAAGGGAGATGGGGAGAAGGGGGCCGCTGAGAGCAAGTCAGTAGCAGCAGAATATCAGCTTCTTCTCAGGCTGAAAATCTATCTTTTCACTTTGGGATCTGGTTGGCAGATGGCTGGGGTGGGGGTTAATGTTGTGCTTCCTGAGAAGCTAAGAACTGAGGGTAAAAAGGATTAAATGGGGATAATAACAGGTGGGGGTGAGAGAGAAGGACAGAAAAGAATTTGTAAGGTGGTAAGCAAAGAAGGGAAGGAGGGGTTCTATATCACAGGAGGATGTTTCTGCTTTTAATAGTGATTCAATCAATTTCATGTTCAGAGAATTTTATAATTTGTACTTCTTCAGAACTGAGATATTTTTATCTATTATCGAATGTTGGATTTAAGATCTTAGGGTTGTTTGTAGAATTCTTGGTTATCCTTTTAATATTGTGGGTTTCACAATGTTACTCAATTGTTTTATTACTGGAACTGATGACTTTTATCTGTTCCCTCTCTGCTTCTCCTTCTGCTTGTCATTTTCAGCCACCTCTGTACACATTTGTTGTGTTTATATTTCCCACAGCATACATTTGGCATTTTTAATTTGGACAATTATCACTGAATATGAATATACCTTATAGTCACAAGTTTTTTTCATTTAACTTATGGATTATAGTAACTACAACATGGGATTCATATGTGGATTAAAATGATCATGCAGGGCCCGGAGAGATAGCACAGCGGCGTTTGCCTTGCAAGCAGCCGATCCAGGACCAAAGGTGGTTGGTTCGAATCCCGGTGTCCCATATGGTCCCCCGTGCCTGCCAGGAGCTATTTCTGAGCAGACAGCCAGGAGTAACCCCTGAGCACCGCCGGGTGTGGCCCAAAAACCAAAAACCAAAAAAAAAAAAATGATCATGCAAAAATATTTTAAAGACAATGCACCTCAAGGTTCTGTGCAATTTATATTCATCTGTTGGCTAGTATGACCACTAGTAAAGGATGATAGCTGTGTAACAAAGTTATAAAACTATTGATGTTAAGTACACAGAATATTTCTATCTTATTCTATCTTATGTGAAAGGAAGTGGTTCAACAATAGGACCTAAACTTTAAAGCAAATTATCCCTACACCACTTAGATAACAGTGATTAATGATGGCATGCAGTATTAATTAATTTAATTTTTAACCAGAGCAGAAAATAACTAATCACAATTGAAAGTCAAACATTTGTAAATGAGTACAAACCACATTTAATGAGTAGAGCCACTTTTTACAGTGGCTACTGATGATGATACTCAGTTTGCATTAAATCATCTGAGACACTGCTACTTTGTCTACTGAATTAGTAAATTGTGTCTTCTTGGGAGAGAAATATCAATGCCTCAAACTCTATATTACTACAATGAAAGTCATTTGCTGAAGGAAGCTGCTATTTAAATGCACTGGTTTCCTGCTTATACTGGTTTGAAACACCTAAGATACTTCTTTGAGGATCAGTTAAAATTGATCTTAAAATTGACCTTAAAATTGGCTGATTAACTGATTAAGTTCCCTTAAATAAATTAATGGCCTGTGCATCTAAAATATGCTGCTTATCTCCTCATCTGTTTCAAGATAATAAAAAAGTAAAGTAGCTAATATAAACCTGCCTTGCAAGGAAACATGTCAGATAATACACTTTTAAGCCTCATCTTTCATAGCAGCATGAAATTTAGGACAAGTGAAAATGTGAGGGGGAAACAATTCTATTTCCCTTTCAAACACGATGGTCCAATACAAATAATTTCTACCATGGAAATATCTTCAGAGTTCCCTGTTCTGTAAGCCAGAAACCCTCTATCTGGCATTTGGAAAAGACACTTGAAACAAAGATGCAGCCTGAATATCAAGTTTCCAGAGCCCAGTGAATTGTAGGCAAAAAGAGCAGGGAAATGACAAGATGAAGGCTCCAACTGTAGTAGAAAGAGGAGCATTTGATGGAGCCAACACTTTCAGGCACAATTTATCCAAATGTTCAAGTACTAACACTCATGCCAAGAGCAGACTTCTAGGCTGTATGTAACCACCAAATTACCATAAATTAAGCCTGGGTGAAAATAAAGTCATAAAGCAGACATTTTACAGTGGCTATCGATGATGATACCCAGTTTGCATTCAATCTTCTGAGACACTGTTACTTTGTCAACTGAATTAGTAATCGGTGTCTTCTTGGGAGGGAAATATGGAATGCCTCAAACTCTGTCTATATTACTCACTACAACTAAAGTTGCTTGCTGTAAGGAGCTGCTATCTATATGCATCAAACTAATTATTTTGTGCTTTTTTGACTAAGATAATGGGACACTGGCTGCTGGTGGGCAAATCTCGATCAGACATTATATCACACTTCCTAGCAATTTTTGATGAAAACTACAGGTGGAGATAGATTATAATGGGAACATCTAATTGAAATTCATCTCCATTTTGCTTCAGATGGAAGACATGCTGCTTGAGCCCTGAAACATATTCAATTTCATTCAAATTGGATGCAGATTTCTCATGCAAAGCTAAATTCAAATATAAATATAAATATATATATCTGTATACTTGTGTGTGTGTGCATGTTTGTGTGTGTAGCCAAGTGTCCTGAAAGAAAGAGGCACATCATAAATGTTGATAATTTGTAAAAGGTAACAAGACAGAATACAAATTCCAGTAAAGTTCACTATTCTACCCTATCCCATGGACCAAACATCTCATCAAGGTGATTAGAACTGCTATCAAGCCCTTTATAATTTCTCTACCATTCTCTGTCTCTTGATTTGGAAGTCAATCCCTACGATTTTCTTGACCTTGTTTCCAAGGCCAAAAGATACCAATTTTCCAGGCAACTGTTGAGTAAAATATAATTCTAAGCCAACAAGATCTTTTTAAAACACACATTTTTGGACATCTATGCACAAATACACACCTATACAACAATACATCCTCATTATACCTTTTATGTTCTTCTACCTATATGCATGTACACAGTCACTGTACTATATCTTCCTCTTATGTGAGTGTGATATGGATATCTCTCAGATCTGCAGTAAGCCACACATCCCTTTTTAGTCTATAAGGCTGCTAAATGGCTTAACAAAGCATCTGATGAGTCCTCCTTAAAATAGAAATAGTAATACTTGCTATCAATACTACACAATGTACTATTTGTCCTTTCTAAGGACAAAAGGCTTATTTTCCCATCCACTCATTCTCTAGACTGGTCCTATTGTGCAGGTACTAGGGCTGTTGCCAGTGACAGAGCAGCCTTCGAGTATCAGTTTTCCAGTTCTGTGGGCAGGTGGTGACATGTGCTTTGAGGGGAAATAATAGCATTCAGAGAAGAGGGTGATAGGTATGAGATGATAGCAATGGAGAGAGAGATTGAGAGCAACGAGAAAAAGACAGAAATAGAGAAGGGTTCTTGGCATCTCTTGGTGAGTCCAATTACAACAGAAGCCTGTGTGAAACATGACAGATAGCCAAGTAGAGAACACAGCAATACCCTGAGCTGAAGAAATGGCACATGCAAGGTTGAAGCAGGAGTTTGCCATCGTAGACAGAAAACAAGTGAAGGTCGGCAAGTCCAAGAATGCTTAGGGGGAGGGTAGTGTTTAACCAAAAAGCTGTAGGATCTGATCTTCTGGAAGCCCTTTTCTGTGCCTCTGGCTAAGTCAGAGGAAGGGATAAGGCAGAAGAAAGAAGGCAGAAGGATGAGGCCATGATCCCAGGAGAGAGCTCAGAGATACCTGAATGGGTAAAAGGTGGTGAGAGGGGCTGATCCTATTCTTTTTTGTAAATTTATTTAAAGAAAATGTATCACATAGTTGACACAATTAATCATAATACATTTGTTTCAGGAAGAGCAAAGGCAAAGTTATTTTTAAAAAAATAGAAAAACTATTTGCATAGGCACATTAAAATGGGAAAATACTATACATACAAATAAGATCCTATCTAATAGAGATTGGAACACACAAATCTTGTAGTGCAAAGGGACCTTACACCCTGAACATTGACATAACGACCTGGCATAGACCTCAGAAGAAAGGGCATTTTCCATTCACCCCTGAACCAGGGAAGCCATCCATGAAACATCCAGGCTGGCCTATAACATCACCTGGAAGCAATCCTCTACCAGGGAAGACCCTACACTGCTCAGACATCGAACTGCTCAAAAGAGACTTCCCTTAACACTGAGAAGACTTAACAACAACAATGACCTGCTTACAGGACAGGGCTCCCTGCATTGCCCTTTGATTGTGAGGTGAAACGAGAGGACGCTCCACATCCTGACTTCAATGTAGGATATGCAGATTCCAGGATCTTTAATACAGAAACATGATACCAACAACAGAGACTGTGTGAAAAATAAAAGTGTGTTGGCACTACAGACAATGTCTTGGATTGGACGATCTAGCTTGCCTGGAGCCTAGAGTTGGTCTTGTGCCAGGAACCTTCAGGGGTCAGGTCTCTTTGTATTTAGGCCAAGGTTATTCCTTTCCATGTCCCTCTT
The DNA here is from genome assembly GCF_024139225.1 of Suncus etruscus. Classification (NCBI taxonomy): domain Eukaryota; kingdom Metazoa; phylum Chordata; class Mammalia; order Eulipotyphla; family Soricidae; genus Suncus; species Suncus etruscus. The sequence goes on from NC_064853.1 coordinate 127,804,695, forward strand.
ATTTTGGTGGGTCTATGCAAACAACAATTGCCACTCTAACACCATTTTTACTGTGCTCCTTTGACTCTACTCCTTAAAAAGAACCCACTTAAAATTTGAGGTTAACTTAAGCTAATATGCATGTATATGGAAATGTAAAAAAAATACTATGCCTGTAATGTTTAAGGAGTTATGTAAGTTTTATGGCTTTAGATCGCCTTGTGTGCTGTTAAGAAATATTATAATGTGTTACAATCTGGGGACTTGAGGGACAAAGTAATTGTACATGGATTCTGTCTTATTTATCTTAATGTTCTTTGGCTGAAATTTCAAAGTTAAGATATCAGCAAGGGGACTTCTGAGAATTATGTTATGGGATTGTCCTTCCACTGTAACTTTACCTTGTCCTCTTTCTTTGCATCCTTGTTCTCATAATTAAAAATAAAAAAATTAAAAAAAAAAAAGAAAAACTAACGAGTTGGAAACGAAAAGGTTCAGTAGCAAGTATATTTTTGAAAATCATTGAATCACCAGTTAACTCATTAAAGGCCAGCAGAAGGTTTAATAAGCGTTTCTTCTTCTCTTCTTTTTTTTTTTTTTAAGGATAAGAGTTTTTTAAAAAGTACAGTAAAAACAGTGTTAAGAGTGGCAATTGTTGTTTGCATAGGCACAGTAAAATATGGGGGACATGAAAAGGAAAAGCCTTGGCCTAAATACAAGGAGACCTAACCCTGAAGTTTTCTGGCATAAGACCAATTTTAGGTTCCAGGCATACTAGGTTGTCCAACCTAAGTTATTGTCTGTAGTGCCAATAAACACCACTCCACACAGTCGATGTTGGTGTCAGGTTTCTGTAGTTAAAGATCCTGAAATCTGATCCTACTCTGAAACCAGAAACTTGTGCTGGAGGGATGGGAAGGCACCCACAATTCCCCTCAGGGGTTATGGAAGCTGAGCAAGTGCACTTCAGGTGAGGGGCACAGGCTAGAGAGATGCTGAAGGGGGCAGAAAACCATGAGGGAGGACAGGTGGTCTTAAGAAAATCTGCAATGGATGCTATTGCTTTCTAATTCAGACGCAGTTGCTCTTCTGAAAAGTGTATCCAACAGTACTGCAACACAGAAATCTCGGGATCCCATAAATCCTTTCCATCAGGGTTCTCTTAGCACTGAAATATTACCAATTAAGTCACAGTATGAGAACAACACTCAAAGCCAATAGAAATGTTTGGTAGAATGTGCAGTTAAGACAGAGAAAGGGCCACCATGACAATAATAGTTGGAAATGATCACTCTGGACAAGAACTGAAAATTGAAAAGATGATACCCCTTCATTAACAGAATTGGAAACCACAATGTTTAAAAGGATAAATGGGAAAAAAGAGAAAGGAAACTGTCTGCTATAGGGTAGGCTGGAGGTACAGGTAGAATGGAATGACTGGAGGATAATGGGAAATTGGTGGTAGGAAATGAACACTGGCAAGGGACGGTGTTGGAACAATATGATCGAAGCCCAATTATCAACAACTTTTTAACTCTGAATCTCACAGTGATTTAATAAAAAATAATAATTTTTCCAATTAATACGATCCCTTTCATGTAGAAGCATAATTACAAGTGACTATTAAAGGCATGCCCCACAGTCAACGAAATGCAGCGCATTGAACCCAAAGCAAGATTGCTGATGCAGTCTTTTAGGATGTAGAAGTGATGCGGTTGTTTTATTAAGGATATATTTTGAAGAGTCAGCATGAAGATCATATTGGTGGTAGTTATAAATAGCTTCCTGGAGTGTATAAATAAATTTGTAGGATATGGCTTGACAAATACACAATTACTTAATGAGAGAGGAGAGTACATCACTGCTTCATTGCAACATTTAAAGCATTGAGCAGCCAGGTAAGTGTATGTATTCTCCTTTGCTGCCTTTTCTGGAGACACAATGTGAACTGATGGAGTCATGGAACAAACGAACGCAGGACAGGATGAAATTCTGTAGCATGCAATTATGCATTTTCCTGTAAATAGGGACCTTCCACTAAGAATAGAGCTGTACTTGTGAACTTAGCTGGCTCTGCAGACTTGAAGCCACAGCATGGTAACCTAAGGTTGAAGTAGGATGCTAATGCAGGTGAGTTAGTCTCTCTTTTCCTCTACAGGTTTGTTTTCCAGACACCTTCATCTATTTTACTTTATATCTCAGAAGTTTAACTTCTATAAATCACACACATGTCCCTTGACCCTCTTCTGTGTTCCAGGTACAAAGTGACCCTCCATAGCACCCACCTTCTGGGTCCTCTCCTGCACCTCCAAGTCTCACCAGGTTTAGATGGACACTTTTGCCTGCTACAGCATTTCATCAACCTGAAGAGGATTTCAACATAAACCTATTCATCTGAAGAGATCTATGCATGGCTATGATCCTTCTAGCTCATAAGACAATAGCCAGGATATGGAATCAAGCCAAATGTCCAACAATAGATGATTGGAAGAAGCTGTGGCTTATCTACAAAATGGATTACTATGTGGTTTCAAAGAAAAATAAAGCCATGAGGTTTGTGGCAACTTAGTTAGCACTAGAGTGTGTGTGCTTAGCAAAATATGTCAGAGGCATGACAAGTACAAAATGATCTCACTCATCTGTAATATAAAGGGAAACAAAGTCAAAGGTATGGATAATACCAACTGACATTAAATCTTAGACACTGAATTGCAAGTGATTTGAGAGTATCAAGTTGGGGGATCAGAGAGGGAGGGAGAGTAATGATTTGGTTTATTGAAAGTAATGTAGGAACATAGGAGCAGGCTCTGAGAGCACATGGGTGATGAAAAGCTATAACTGTAAATAGACAAAGAGTGGGAGGATGAGTGGGGGGCGGGGGAGGAAGGTTGGACCAGAAGACTTAGGCACAGAAGTGGAAGATTAAAGGCATTTCTCGGGCCATGATATGCAAAAATTTGCATCTATACTACAAACTTAAAACATCTAAGAATCCTTGTCGGTTTTTGCTTTTTAGTTTTTGAATTTGGGGGCACACCCAGCAATACTCAGGGTTTACACCTGTCTGTGTTCAGGGATCACTCCTAATACGGTTCAGGATATCATATGGGATGCTGGAGATCAAACCCAGGTTAGCCATATGCAAGGCAAGTAAGTACACTACGTAGTATACTATTGCTCTGGCCCTGCATCTTTTCTTTTCTTTTCTTCTGTTTCCTGTGTATGCATTCTTACCCTTATGGGAAAAAGTCCTCAATAAACATCTTTATCAAACTTTCCAGGCTTCATGTTCTGTTTCTTGCTCCCATGTGATCACCCAAACAGCTACAAGGAACAATTTATGGAACTTTGCTGGGAAGCACCTATTATCTCAAGAACCAGAATATCTATTGTTTTTGTTTTGGGGCCATACCTGGCAGTGCTCACAAATTATTCCTGGCTCTGCACTCAGAAATTGCTCCTGGAATGCTTGGGGGACTATATGGGATGCTGAGGATCGAACTCAGATCAGCTGTGTGCAAGGAAAATACCCTACCCATTGTGCTATCACTCCAGCCTGAGAACCAGAATTTTTTTTCTTTTGAAATCACTGTTTATTATTTCAAAATTATTAGAATTCAGTGGCTCACAGAAATTACCATTACCTGTTTTGTGCTCCTATTTTTTAATACAATTTTTATTTTGATCATAGTGGCTTACATATTGTTGACAATAATATTTTAGGTACATATTTACATACAATCAGGGGGGATTCCCATCACCAATTTGTCCTCCCTACACCTCTGTTTTCGTCCTACCTCCCATATCCTCTTCCCTCACCCCCGGGACTGCTAGAATATGTGGTCCCCTCTGTACCTAGCCTACTACTTAGTAGTCTTGCACCTGTTTGGTCTTGGTGCCTCCCTTATTTCCCCCTCTAACTGGGAGGCAGGAATAGCTAGTTCAAGTTACATGGAGAACCAGAATTTTTAATTAGATGTCAGCTACTTCAGTGATCATCCAGGTGATTCTGGTATAGCCCACTGGCAACTGTCCCCAGGCAGCATTTGGTGACAGCAGATTTGCAAACACCCTTCCACTGACCACAAACACATTTGCTTCCAAAGACTGTAGGCCACAATCACCTACCTAACACCAAAGCAACGCATACTCGGGAAAGAAGTGGCTTCTCCTTGCGGACATCCAAGGCCCTGGAAAAAGAGCACAAGGCCTGCAGTGATAGGAGACGCCCCTGAACTCCTGAGTAAATGCTCAACTACCCCTTTCACGTTTGATTAGCGCCTTAATTGAAAATCACTTTTTGACCATTTTGTAGAAAATGAAATCCATTTCCTCCTCCATCTGGTGCCAAAATTAGCAGAGTGGAAAATGCGTGGGTGCTTGGGTTCATCCAACTTCGGCTTAGAGTGGGCACAGGATCCCCAGCCTGAGGGAGAAAAGTCCGTTTGCTCCTCTGGTAAGACCAGCAGCTACACAGACTCCAGAGTCCAACACTTCCAATCCCTAAGGGGATCCTCTCCATTCGAAAGCCAAGGGCATCAGGAGATGGATTCAGCTGACCATCTGTTCTTCTTGCCAGTTATATGTAATTAAGTAATTTATTTATTCAGCACTTGAACCCCTTCCTCTCACCTCCCATTTGTCAGGGATGATTATGCCAGACCCAGCTGTACGTACATGCTGTGCATTCAGGCCAGTGACCAAGCACTCTGATGGCTTCCAGGCTCTGCCCATCTCTCGGCCCAGCTCTGGGGTTCATTATAATACTGGCTTTGTTCTCATCCCCTACGATCAGGTGGCATTGCCCTATTTTGCACTGAGCGCTTTGCTGTGCATATTTAATTTATTCATTCAGTGATGAAGTTATCCATGTCCTTTCATCACTTCCTCTAAGCCAGTTTAGTGGCGTAGCCAACATCCATGGATTTATTTTGCTCCCCTCCTCCAAATCTGGTAAATTGTGTGTTAGGTATAAGCAATCTCTACATACACGGAGCCTGACCAGAAGCACAACGGGATGGATTCCATAAGCCTCCGGCAAAATGCAGAGTTGAAACTATGATTACATATAGCATATGTAATGGTTTGCATATTACATGCAATGTTTTGCATATCACAGCTGTCGTTGTGCCCTGACCAACAAATATGTCCCTTTTCATGACAGCAGCTTTGTAATAGTTTCAAGAACCATCACTCATTCCTTACTCTTTGTTCCTGTGGTTTTATGCCTGGAGTCAGGATGAAAATAGGGAGACAAATCCTGAACAATTGAGTTTCAGTTTAAATGTGAGGACACCTCCCCACCCTCATGCTATTTATATCCCACATCTTTTTTATGTGAACCAATAAATTCTTGTCATTGAGTAAGTCACTGCAACATTTTTGGATGATTCTAGAAACAAAACTTTAATATATTTCTTCTCCTAAATGTGATAGGTTACTATAAGACCTCAGGAACCATTTGGGCATGAATTGGGACAAATTTATTTATACTTCACACATTAGTTTTTATATGAATTATGCAAGAAGATGCAAACAGTTATAAGCCAGACTGCCAAAGGAACTTCAAAAGAGTAATTCTAATATTGCAGATTCTTCATTATTTTTAAGACACTTTGGCTTTTCCTCAGAAGTTAGTCTTAAGGTTTATTGAGAGTGATAAATTGAAAGAAATCAAAGTAGTCAGGCTCATTTTACAAAGTTTCAAAATAAATATATCTGTCTAATTTAGCTTATAAAATGTTTGTAGGTGATCTTGGGTCAACTATTTACTAAGTAATTTCAATTAGTAATATTTAGAGAACTGCAAAATTCATGGAATTTCAAGCTAGAAACTAAGTGATCTGTGATATTTTATGATTGTTTTATTGGCACCACAAGTTTTTGTGATTTACAGTACACTGTATTTTTAGAGAATTGGAAAGAGGACTAGATGGCATGTTTCTGACTGTCAAGTACATGGTGAAGAATATAGATCTCCTTAGTTTGGATTACCAGTTTTTATATTTAATTTCTAGACTTCTATTCATTTACCATATTTTCCGGTGTATAAGACGACTTTTGAAACAAAAAAAGTCAACCGAAAATCGGGTGTTGTTTTATACGCCAAATATATCCCGAAAAATGTTTCAATATGCTGTTAAATGAAACCAAAAAAAAAAAAAATCAGGCCGCTGAGTTTCCAAATCTCTTACTTGGGGGCTCCCAAACAGTACTCAGGAGATCTGGGGGCCACTTCTGGCAAAACCCAGCTAACCATGTTGGTGGTTCAGTGCTAGGGTCCGAGGATGGGGTGTTGTTTGGTTCATGTAGTGGGGGAGATTAACTGACACCACCAGGGAATTGCCAGAAAAGGTGCCTATGATAAGGGACCAATCACTGCCAGGCTGCTCAGACCGCCTCTCTAACTCAGCCAATCCAAGCAGGCTTTTTATGCATGCAAATTAGACAATGTTTTGGACCCGAATCTACATTGTAAAAAGCCTGCTCAGATTGGCCAGAGTCAGAGAGGAAGTCTATGACAGTGTAACCTTTGAACCTTTGCTTGTTGTGATTGGTTCACTGTGGTACATACAGTTGCAGCACAGGAACGTTCTGTCTGATACAGCGAATATCGGCCTAATCCTATGTTTTAATTGCAAAATTGGGGGGTTGTCTTATACACCGGAAAATACGGTATTTTGATGGATAGTAGTTTTCAAATGTTGGAATGTGTAGGATTAAAGGTTGAAAAGAATCAACAGCTGTTTAAGTGAAGGTTACTGTTAAGTTATTGAAAATAAGAAAAGGATCCAAGATTATTATAGTACAACTTCATGGTTCTTCCCTGAGATGACATGACTTCCAGGAAAGCTGAAAGATACCTGCCCAAGATTTTGTGGAGGGGATTCTGAGAACAAAGAAGAAATAAATGCTCCCAGAATTTCCCACTGTGCACATGTCCCCAAATATGCACATGTTCTAATCCCAAAAATCCATATAGGTAATTTACACCAATCCTGATAGCTTTAGGAATGATATACCATTAGTTTATTCATATTTAGGAAAATATAGATTGCATACCATGCTCCAGTTAGGTTATATCTAGTATAGAATACAAAGAAACTATAACTAGAAACTAATTTATTGGTGGTGGGAGGTTGTATTGGTGAAGGGGCGGTGTTGTTTTCTGTAACTGAAACCCAACTGCAAACATGTTTGTAATAATGGTGCTCAAATAAAATATTAATCAAAAAATTAAAAAATTAAAAAAAATTAAATGAGTACTAGAAACTATTACTATCTCAGAATCTAGTCAAATTCCATTAGGCCATCTTGAAAAAAGATCCATCCATTGATATAAAACAAGAGTGCTCAATAGCACTAATAAAAAAGAAAAATGTGCATTCAAACCACTAGAGGAGAGCCCTCTCTTGTGTTAGAATGGATTTTATCAAAAAGATGAGAAATATGATGTCTTGGCAAGAATAGAGAGAAAAGATGCATTTGTACTTCTGATAGGTATGTAGATTGTTGCAACCACCATACAAGATGCCATGGATATGCTTCAGAAAACCTGGAAACAGAACTTTTTTAGTACTCGGGAATACCACTTCAGGTGACTGGGACAAAGGAAATGAAAACTTGTATTGGAGAGAAACTGGATGGCCATGTTTAATAGTTAGGTGCTAATTAACAAAAGAATGGATGAAGATGTGAGGTGTGTGTACATGCACAAACATGTTAGTTTACACCTTATTTTACCCAAAACAAAGATCATCCCTGGTTTCTTGTATTTGCTTGTTTACAACTTGGTTTCACCCAAAACAAAAATTGTCTGATATGTAAGCCTGGGCAGGACAGGCTTGGGATAGCCTGAGCTATATGCCCTTACTTTGTCCAGTAAGCCCCACCTTGGGGAAAGGGGTGTCTCTGTATTCAGTAAAAACCAGTTTTGACAGGCAGCATACAAGATAGAAAATTGCCAGACTACCCATGCTTCATCCTCAGCCTGGTATGGATTATTTCATGTGTGACCTTGATTCAGACTCATTCACCTGGGGTTGGAGATATAGTGCATGGGGTGATTTATACACATTATGTTTACTCAAACAGTGTATTTTGTGTTACGAGTGGAAAGTCATTATGCATAGTGAGGAAAGTGAGACCAGCAAAGATAAATAATGTAGCAGGTGTAGAATCAAGAACATATAAACTCGGGGCCAGAGAGATTGCACAGCAGTGTTTGCCCTGCAAACAGCCGATGCAGGACCTAAGGTGGTTGGTTTGAATCCCGGCGTCCCATATGGTCCCCCGTGCCTGCCAGGAGCTATTTCTGAGCAGATAGCCAGGAGTAACCCCTGAGCACAGCCGGGTGTGGTCAAAAAACAAAAACAAAGACACAAAAAAGAACATACAAACTCATAACAGCAAATACAAGAATGGTGGAACCCAAAGACAGGGAGGGGATGAGATACATGAGAACATATTGATTAAGGAGAACTAGTTTCCAGATCTGTGATGAATAATGCAGCATTCTAGTGATAATTAACAGTACAGCATTATAAACACACTAGTAGACAAAAGAGTAAATCTGAAATACTCTCAATAACAACATGGTCATTATGGGCTCTGATGGTGGGGCTAGCTGACACTATGGATTGATTGGTGTTGTGTATGTAAATATTTTGGGGGATTACTATGTTGCACACCCTAAACTGATTAGGTGATTGTGCCTTACCCTAGGGTGTGACCTGGCATTCTGCCCCCACCCTAGGGTAGGACCTGATTCTGCCTCCACCATTGGTTGGTATCTGATCCCACCATTGGGTGGTACCTGACTCTGGGGTATAAGAGCAAGGGTCTGTGGAAGGCGGGGGCTTTTGCTGGCTGGAACTGAAGCTGAGTCTTTGGACTTCAGTTTTGTCCTCCGAATAAAGCGAATATTTCCACGAGCCTGACTGTCTGCGAGCTGTTTACCCGCCGTTTCACCTCAGAACCGTAGGCTAGACAGGGTGGCAGACGCATGCTCCGAGCTGGAAGAAAAAGGCCTCATCCTCCATCCCACCATCAGTCAACCTCTTCAGGGGCTGACTTGCTACAATTGGGTGAGGTACTCGTGGATCCTCAAAGTGCTTGACCTTATTCTCCAACTGTCTGAAGAAAAATGAATCTGAGCAAAGGTGGTACACAATACATCCATTGATTTAGCAGTCATGGGGAACTAATACATATACATTAAATTTAAGGTTAACATCCAAGGGGGTTCAGAGATAGGGAAACATGCCTGGCATGTTCAAGACCTTAACTTGGATTCTCAGCACTGCTTAACTACACGAGCATCTCTAAGCGTGGCTCTGGCAGCCCTCAGCACTGTGAGGATATAGTACCAATAAAACAATAATAATAACAACATCCATGGGGTGGGCATGCATATGTGTGAGAATTCAAAAGAAAAAGGCGATTTGAGCAATTTTAGGTACTAAGATCTCTTCAGATAAAATGAAATCTTACTGCTGGGTTACTGGTGAAAATAATTTGGTTTAAGTATCAGAATTGCCATTCTAGATGCATGTCTAGGAAAGAAAGGAATCAAAATGAAAGGGAAAGGCAAAGCAAGGGGGATCTGCCTGGCGGGAAAGGGGTGAGTCTGAGAACACTTCAAACCTAGGAGTATCCCTATAGGAGATGAAAGCCAGGACCCCAGTGTTGTGTATGTAAACCAGAAGCCTGTCTGCCTATTTGCTTTATACCCACTTCATTCACCTCAGAACCGCCGGCTGAACAGGGTGGCAGATGCTTGCTCCAAGCTGGAGGAGAAAGACCTCATCCTCCATCCCTCCATCAGTCAGCCCCATAAAAAGGCCTCTGCCTTCCACAGACCCTTGCTTTTATACATCCGAATCAGGTACCACCCTAGAGTGAGAGCAGATGCCAGGTCACACCCTAGAGTAGGGCACAATCACCAATCAGGGTAGGATCAGTAACATACTAATCCCATGGAAATGTTTACATACACAACACCCAATATTCTCTGAATACTGGGAATGAAACTCACACCCTTCATGAGGGACATGGGTGCACTCTAAACACTGTTATGAAATCATGCTCAGTCTGCTCATGGGCTTGAATGGGGGTAGGGGGTTGGGACCCTGAGCCATTTCAGCCACCAGATATGAGATGGATGTGGAAGAGTTCTTCCCAAAAAGCTCTTGATCAGAAACCTGTCTTCCTCTGCATCTAGGTTTAATTTCACCAAGCGCTTGCTGAGAAAGAAGTTCTATGGCAAGAAATTAACATAAAAGTCACTCTAGAGCCCCTGGAAAGGGGGAAATGAAGAAATGAGGAATGTATCAAATGGAGGAAGCTTCCGCCCAAATCACTTGGGAATCCCCCAATAAAGCCCCATGGAGAATACGCAAAGAGATATGATAGAACTCCAGAGGCAAAACCAAATGGTTGTGATAAAACAGCGCATGAAATAAACATGAGAACCAGACCTCAAGGAATGTAGACAACAGTGAGAGAGTATTCTTTTATAAGGAATGCTTAAAATGATTGAAAAGGAAGTGTGCTGAAAACTAGCATTTAATTCTGTTCTTCCCAGAGTGCCTCTTATATGACAGTAAACCTTTACCTATAAAGGCACAAATTCTCAAATAAATAATAGCAGACCTGGATAAATAAGTGCAGGGGCACAGAGCATTTTGCAAGCATATGGTCATGAGTTCAAACCCCTGGTGTCACACATGCACTGGGTGTAATCATTGGCATCCCAGAGAGAGACAGACAGAAAAATCAGGAAAAAAGCAGAGGATGGAAGTTTTTAGCTTAGTGATGATGAGGAGGTGAGAAAAAATTAATATATATACAAAACTCTCAATTTATTCTACATAAAATTCTACCAGACACCCCCATAGTAAACAAAGCCCACACTTTTGCCCAGACAGTTTAGTGCTCATTGGTAATAATGAGTAGTGATCCAACAATGAGCTGTTAACAGAAAGGTCTGGAAGTGAGTCTGGGGATAAAATATCTGCAAATGAGTGCAATGCAATCTTTGATGACTGACTTAATGCCTGTATTTGCTTCCTCACTGTGAACTTGGAGTGATGACAATGCTCCTATCCAATAGTCCAATAGTCTGTAAGAAAATTAAGTGGGCTCATCTAATCCATTTATCCTCAGAGTGACTAGTACATACGAAGTGTCCAATAAATGCCAGCCACACAGTTGCTACTATTGTGTTAAGAAAGATGTGACACACAAAAGGGCTGAGAGAATAACCAAAAGTAAGTTAAAAGAAACAGAAACCAGACAGGGAAAAATTATTTTTAACTTTCAATAACATTCTCAGAGATATTAAATGTTCTGGATCTTTTGTCCAAGAAACAGGAACAGATACTAAAACAACAAACAACACTCAGAAAATAAAGTTGGTCAAAGGAAAATGGGGGAAGACTTTAAGAAGCCTCTAAAAATACTCTTAGAAGCATGGGAAAAGTAAAATAAAAAAACTTTTTAAGTCCACTTTTCCATAAAAGAAAAATTGTCCAAAATCAAACATTTTACATCCCTGGAAATGAATCCATGCACTCAACAATGCCAGAAGCATTTATTCAAGGAGAATACCTAAATCTCATTGGGACAGTAAGACTGGTGGTGTTCAGCTTTAGTCTACTTCCATCACCCTCTATTCAGCTCCAAATAGCCTTGAAAACCAGCAGCCTAACAATCACAGTCGTCATGGAAACCAGCATGCTCTGAAGGTCAGATGGTACACTGGAAAATAACCCAATTAGCACAAAACAAAACAGCAATGGAGGAATGGAAACATCAAAAAACATAAAAAAGCAAACTTGTGGGCATAAATCCTTAGCAATAATGTTTATGAATTAAGCATTCCTATCAAAGTCCAAGAGTACTAGAAGGCAATATATATCCAACTATATGCAATATTTTTCCAATATATTAAATCAAATGATATATATACAGAGATACCAACTAAATATAATCAATACACTTTTTGTTTTGTTTTATTTTGGGAAGAGCTCACATCTAGCAGCACACAGGTTTACTCTTTTTTTGTTTGTTTGTTTTCATTTTGGTTTTTGGGCCACACCCGGTAATGCTCAGGGGTTACCCCTGGCTATGCGCTCAGAAGTCGCTCCTGGCTTGGGAGACCATATGGGATGCAGGGGAATCTAACCGAGGTCCATCCTAGGCTAGCACTGGCAAGGCAGACACCTTACCTCTAGCGCCACCGCGCTGGCCCCTTGGGTTTACTCTTGGCACTATATTCAGAAATTTATCATGGCTGGCTTGGGGGACCACATGGGATGCCAGAGATCAACCCAGGTCTGCCCAGTGCAAGGCAAACATCTTACCTGCCATGCTATGGCTCTGGCCCCTCAATACATTTATAATTCAAAGACCCAAATGGGTGGAAACAAAAAAGATAACAAAAGTTTGACTATGCAACTAGAATAAGTACCTATATTTGGGTAAAATAAACTTTGGGACAAAATTATTATTATCATCATTATTATTGTTGTTATTATTATTTGTTGTCTTAAATAAATAAGGATGGTGGAGGATGTAGATGGATGGAGGTGGATGGTGAAGGATGGAGATGGATGGAGGCCTTTGTCCTTAGGCCCCGGCCACGTGGCTTCATCCCCCATCTACCGGTGGGTCTGGGGTTTAGGAAAGCGACGGGTATTGAACTCACTCACAGGCAGGCATCAGGAAGCATCAACTTTATTCATGCCCTATCCATTCCATGTGTGTGGTCTACATCATAACCTTTCAAGCACTAGTTATTCTTAGCCCTGCATCTTAACTCCTTTCAGCCATCTTTCCTTTGACCTCTGTAGCATGAAATAATTAACGATGGGGCTGGATGGCGGTGGATGGAGGCCTTTGTGCTTAGGCCCCAGCCACGTGGCTTCATCCCCCATCCAGCCGGCCGGGTCCCAGGCCCAGATGATCGGCGTAATCAAGACTCACTCACAGGCAGGCTTCAGGAAGAATCATCTTTATTCAAGCCCTATTCACCACATGTGTGTGGCCTATCTCATAACCTTTTAAGCAATAGTTATTCTTGGCCCTGCATCTAAACTCCTTTCAGCCATCTTTCCTTTGGGCTCCATGCGGCCCCATGATCCAAAAGCCAGGGAGCTGAGCCGAGCCAAGAGAGGAACGGCCAAAGGCCCGAATTCCCTTGGTCCATGCCTTATCTAACCTTTTCCAGACCCCTCCCAGGAATGGGAGGGGCTCGCAGGTAAGGTTACGCCTAGTATCCGGTTCCCAAGACCCCTCCCCGAAATGGGTGGGTCTAGGGTCTCAAATGGGTACACCCACAGACCTCCATGCTGGTCAAAGACCAAAAGGGGCAAAAACCCAAAAGCCAGAGAGCCCAGCTGGGCAGAAGCCCCTAATCCCCTGGCTCAAAGGCTTATCTACCTTTTCCAAGACCCCTCCCTGGAATAGGAGTGGTCTTGCAGGTAAGGTTACACCTAATATCCAGTTCTCAAGACCCCTCCCAGAAAAGGGCAGGTCTCAGGTATGTACACCTAAATACAGGGTGGAGTTACAATTATTATTATTTGGTTTTGGGGCCAATCCCGGCTGTGCTCAGGGGTTACTCTTGGCTATCTGCTCAGAAATAACTCCTGGCAGGCACGGGGGACCATATGGGACTCCTGGATTTGAACCAACCACCTTAGGTCCTGGATCAGCTGCTTGCAAGGCAAATATCACTTCGGCCCTGGAACAAAATTATTAATAAAAACAAACACACTGGTGGTGGGAATGCCCTGATTCAACATCACTATGTACCTAAAATATTACTGTGAAATATTTGTAATCCACTTTGGTCAAAATAAAAATTATTAATCATAAAAAACAAACACATTATAATGATAAAATGATCATAAAATACTGATATGCCTACTTCACGACCAACTAAACTTGAAAAAAATAATCAAAACTGAAATCATAAAAGGATGAAATATACAATCCCGGGGCTGGAGAGATAGCATGGAGGTAAGGCGTTTGCCTTTCATGCAAGAGGTCATCGGTTCGAATCCCAGCGTCCCATATGGTCCCCCGTGCCTGCCAGGAGCAATTTCTGAGCATGGAGCCAGAAGTAACCCCTGAGCACTGGCGGGTGTGACCCAAAAACCACAAAAAAAAAAATAAAAAAAAAAAAAAAAAAAAAAAAAAGAAATATACAATCCAACAAAATGATTGGAACACATCAAAATTGAAATGAATGCCTGGAAAAAGCTAAGGGACCTACCGTAGCTCAGGCACACAGGGACTAGAGAATCAGAGTAAACAGAGTAAGTGATATGCAAATTAGAAGTTCTGGGCATTAGGGAAAGTGCCCAGGAGCTAACAAGTGTGTATGAGTGATAATGCCACAAAAAACCAAGGCAGAACTTTTAGTGATTGTGTGATGGTAATGCGAAAAATGGGATAAAAGTAGGAATAGGCTGCCACCAATTTGGCAGAGCACCGAAAGGAAAAAGAGGTGCAGATTTGATCTCATTGAACAGTCAGAGGACTAACACCCTTGAGCTGACCAGTCCTGCCCACTGTCAAAGTACAACAGAACCAGCAACCTATTTATTGAGATCCTGTCATCAACCTCAGCAGCAAGCGACACTTCCAGAGATATCATGTGGCAGCAGGACCATTGGTGAGCAGACCCATTGTCTTAGACTTAGGGTTTAGACAGTGTTGGGTTGAGTAACAAAAAATAAAGGTGTGATTAGCATAATATAATCTGACTGGTCACTGTGTCACTACCAATTCCATGAGGTTCTGCTCCCAACAAAAACCATCTTCAATAATTATAGCTGGGCTTAGGAAAGCAGAAAATGTAACCAGCCCTAAAGAGACCATCGAAGGCTCCCTTAAAGCCAACTCTCACCAGGACCCCAGAAAGGAGCCTCAACAGGAAACTGGATGGGGGGTTTATCAGAATGGCACAGCTGTATCCCAAAAGTGGGGCTCACACCCTACTTTTTTGTAAGCCATTAAACACTACATATACACAAACATCACCTGGAGGTCTTATGACCAGTAACAGCCTTCACGCCTCTTTGTTTAAAATTCCCATGCATGGGCAATTCTTTGAACCTGATTGGCTGAGCACTTGTATAAGTATCCTATCCCTACTCTCAAAAAATGAGCAGTCCCAGAGGGTTTAGTTCTTACCACTCTGGCCTGTACCTGTCAGCTGTATGCCTGGGGCTCAAGGACAACAAATAATAAAGAGAATAACACAAAAATGAAGTAGGAAATAAAAACTGGCATAACTAACCTACTATATCTAAAAGAAATCTACAGAACTCAGCACACATAAATAGAAGAATGTATTTTCTAATCACATACACATGGAACTTTTTCTAGTATAGAGCAAAATCAGAGTTCCATATATGTATTCAAATTTATGTCATACAAAATATGTCCTCTGGCCACAATGAGGAAACAATCACAAATAGATAAAAATTGTTTAACAGATTCCTAACTCAGGGCATCTGAGAAATTCCTAGGGAAAGTGTACACAAAGGTAAATGTAAGCAAAAACACAACACACAAAAATTTATTAAATATAGGTAAAGTAGTCCTTAGAGAAAAATTTGTAAAGGACAATATAAAATAGAAGACATGTATTACATCAGAAACTGAGCTTTCCACTTTAAAGAACTAGAAAAAAAAGGGGAGTAAAACTGAAACAAAAAATAGCACACATGAGAGAGAAGGAATGGGAGCAAAGAGGGAGAAGAGGGCTCCAAAATGAAAACATACGGCTACAGAAATTGAAAATCTATATAAACAATAAAATTAAAAAAAAAAGTATAGGAGGCCTAATATCCAAAGAGCATGCAATGGAGAATGGAGGAAATGGAGACGAACTAGTAAGGGAAAAAACCTGCTTTATTTTTTCAAGAAAACCAAGGCAGAAAAATAAAAAGTCCTAAATGTGGGACTGGAGCAATAGCAGAGCAGATAAGGCATTTGTCTTGCACAAGGCCAACCAGGATTAAATTCTTGATGTTCTATACGGTTCCCAGAGCCTGCCAGGTGTAATTTCTCAGTGCAGAACCAGGAAGTAACCTCTGAGGGTCACTGGGTATAAAGACCAAAAACAAAAACATAAAACATATGTCCCTAAATACAAAAGGCACATTAAGTTATTAGCAAAATATATAAATAAATACAAAAATACATCAATGTAAAGCTTCAGAGCATTAAAATATATATGTATGTATATATACACTAAAAGATATACCAATATTAATTTAAAAGGATTGTTTATGTAGTATTATTCACAATAGCCAGAAGATGGAATCCACCTGAGTGCCATCCAGCAGCTGACAGAAAGAAGCTGTGGTCTATATATTGATGCATAATAACAAATGATCCTGTGGTTAAAAGAAATTCTTTAAGCCATGCCCTTTGGGATACAATGGGTGGATACAATGAGTGGGATACAATGGATGATATTGCTAAGTGAAAAAAAGAAGTGAAAATCAATTTAGAGATGGCTTCACTCATACATGAAATATAAATGATAAAACAAATGAACTTGGAAGGAACAGCTAAATATCTCCCAGTGAAAACTCTGATGGGATCAGAGAAAAAGGGAGGTAGAGAGGTAATGTTACAGGAGGACTGGTGATGATATAACACTGGGACAGATGTGGCAGTAGTGAAATCTGATACATATAGGCCATACCCATGAAAGTCTTTAATACTGTAAACCAGGGCCAGAATGATAACACAGCAGGTAAGGCTTTGCATGCGGTCAACCAGGGTTTCAATCCCTGGCACCCTAGATGGTCCACCAAACTTGCCAGGAATAATTTCTAAGTACAGAGCCAGGAGTAACCCCTGAGCAGTGCCAGGAGTGGCCCATAAACAAAATAAAAACAATAAAAAAATAATGTAAACTAGAATTTCTTAACTGGGATCCATATGACTGCCTGTGGGCCCCCAGAAAGGATCAAAAGTGGAAGCTGCATAAACAGGGGTCCACAGCACCAAACTAGGGGACCAAGCATCAGGAAAGGGGTAACACAGGAAGGAAACAATGTCAAGAAGGAGCCATAGTGATCAAAAGTTTGAGGAATGCCGTTGCAAGCTACTGAAACCAATGAAACATACTTACATACATAAGTTACATCTAAAACTTAGAGAAACTTAAAGCCCTTAAGAAATCCAGATTTATGCATTCTAAAATTTTTTAATTATAAAACAGCTGGTAGGAGATAAGGAAAGACCACCCACTTTGCACAAATTTAGAGGCAAACACACTTCACAAGCTCCTTCCCATCTAACTTCAACCTCATCTGAGCAAAGAATCCAGGCTCAAATAATAGGCACAGCATAACTTCATGAAATCATCTTCAGGCCAGACAAACTGGCATTAGAATTCTGAGTCCAGTTGATGACTGATGTCAGATAACTTGCTATTCTAGGCTTCAATCTATCCATTTGAGCTCGTCAAAAGATAATTTTGTCTTTTGTCTAAAACAAATGATTATATAAAATATGGCTTGGATTAAAAAAAAGATGCATCTGAATCCTGACAGTAAGAAGCATCTAAGTTGGTAAAGATAATAAAAACTGAAAGCAAAACATGATAGTACAAGAAGCCACAACAACTAATTAGAATAGCCAAAATCTAGACATTTAACAGTAGCATATGTTGGTGAGGATGGAAAGCAAAGGGAATCTTATAAAGATCAGTGATGGGAATGCAAACTGGTACAATTGTTTTGGAATTACAAAATAAAACATCCAAATCACCAATGACACAAGTTAGCATTAGTCCAAAGGAGGCACATTGTCACAAGCACCTGAACATTGATATTAACTGTATCTGTTGTCATAATTTCCAAAGCTTGTATAAAATCATGATGCCCTCCAGTGGGTAAGTAAATAAACTATGGTACAATCAGATAATGGAATATCACTCAGTATCAAAAAAAAGGGGGTTATCAAATTATAAAAAGGCAATTTTGCTGCGAATCTTAAATGTTATTTTCTTAATCTGAACGTAAAAATATTATTGCAAAAGTAATGAGCATAAGTGTTTTAGAGGAATGAACAACACAAATATCATGGAAGACATGAAAACAAATTGCAAAGCATACTCCAAAATTACAAGATTAGGCAAAATTTAGTATACAATGTTTCATACAAACATGTACCATACTTTTCTACAAGTTCCACTTTCCACAACCCCACTTCCAGTCTTACCAATTTAATGGAAAGGGAGACCAGTGAGGGTATTGCAAATGTGCTAAAAAGTTAAATAAATAAATAAAAGCCACTAGTCTTTATAGATACAGTTGCTGTACAACCCATCATGTTCTCTACAAAGAGAAACAGCATTTATTACCGCTGCTTTAAGAGAGGCTGTCATATCTGGCTGTGGAATACATTCAGCAGACTGGATTTCAGATCTGAGTCTACATGGCGGGAGGGAGAAAGAGCCAATTTTGAAGAACAATCTTACCGGTCTGATGGGACTCCTGCTTCATCTCAAACACAAATGTGCTATTAAGTGAATCAAAAAAAGAAGGAGAATACAAATCTCTCCACTGAGCCAGTGGGACTGGGACGTTCCAACCTTGATAAGTTGGAAGTGCTAAACCAGCAACCTTTCAGAAAAAGAGGATCTATCTCTGTGAACCATTTGTAGGGAGCTAGGAAGCATTCTGTAAACAAACGCATTCCCCTATTTTTCCAGGATCTGCTCTGCCAGCTTGATAGAAAGCTGCCCTAGACAGATATTGTCAGGGCTCTATATGTTCTCAGAATCATATTCACAGTAAAAATGGTTTCCAATATGGTGTTTGAACATCAAAACCAAATTAGCCCTTGAGGAAAAGAGGTGGGATAAGGGGAAATATTCCTAATAAAATGTTATAGGAATTTTTTCTATCAACATTCTATCACTTAATCATTGGACAGACCTTTTGGAAAATGTTTTTAGCAGATTTACATTTAGAAATACTGGGCACAACATTTTGATTGACTACAGCAAGCCATAAAGTGACATCTTCTGATTGATTTTAGATGGGAGGGGAAGAAACATATAGTAAATGTTTCTGTCTTCTTAAGAATAGGAGGTGTAATTACATGTCAGGTTCTGTGGAGTTTAAAAATGGTTAAGCATACAAGTCTTATTTCCTAGTTATATCCTTGAGGAAAGAAGGGAGGGAGGAAGAAGAAAAGGGAGAAGGAAGGGAAAAAGGAAAAAAGGGAGAGGGAGGGAGACCCAGGATGGAGAGTGGTTTGATCCTCTAGCATTCCCTATGGTCCCCTAAGCCAGGAGTGATTTCGGAGCACATAGCCAGGAGTAACCCCTGAGCATCACTGGGTGTAGGAAGGAAGGAAGGAAGGAAGGAAGGAAGGAAGGAAGGAAGGAAGGAAGGAAGGAAGGAAGGAAGGAAGGAAGGAAGGAAGGAAGGAAGGAAGGAAGGAAGGAAGGAAAAGAAGAGAAGGAAGAAGTGCATAAGGGAGGGAGGGAGGGAGGGAGGGAGAAAGAAATAAGAGGGGAGAGGAAAGGAAGAAGCAAAAGGAGGAAAAGGAAAAGAAGAAAGAAAAGAAGGAAGGAAGGAAGGAACTTTCAATAAAGTCAATGACAATTTTTTTTGTTTTTTATTGTTTTGTTTTGTTTTGGGGCCACACCCAGTGATGCTCGGGGTCACTCCTGGCTATGCACTCAGAAATCACTCCTGGCTTTAGGGACCATGTGGGACACCATGGGATTGAACCCCGGTCCCTCCTAGGTCATCCCCGAGCAAGGCAAATGCCTTACCACTGCACCACTGCTCTGGCCCCAAATGACAAAATCTTAATTGAGCTTCTTTGATACAACTGTCAATGTATGACTCAAACTTTTTTATTTCAATTTATATCCTTTATAAAAAATCCAAGTAAGACTACTAAAGAACAGTAAAAAAAAAAAAAAAAAAAAAAGTCTGAATTACAACCTTAATTATATGGACCAAACTACACATGCTGATGCCCTGAAAGCATTTTCCTGATTGGCCTTGCAACTATTTTTCTTTTCTGTAACTAGCGCCCATCCTAATAGCTGACCTCTCTGATCTTATGCCAGGACTTCCATCTATAAGATGTTCACCCTTGGCTCCCCTCAATTAATATCCTGGAGGCCCACAGGTGGCTCTGGTTGAGAAATGCTGGTCTAGAGAAATCAGCTCCTGCTGCGTGGCAATTGGAGATTGGGTGAGATGAAGTAGATCCTGGCAAAGTGGCCATGGGGCTTATTTTTACAAAGGAGGGAACAGGGGATTCAGGGAAAAGGGGGCCATTATAGACCAGTCAGAGCAGCTTCACAGAGCCCTATCCATGATATTTCCCTGGCACAGGCCAAGATCCTGCTCCTGGATCTGTGAAGAAAGTAAAAGTCTGTAGCCTGAGCTGGGGAGAAAGAGCACCCAGTAGTAGGGCCCAGGCCAATCCCTACAAAGTCAAGAGTTTGATCCTGGGTGCTTCCTGCCCTTCACAATGCAGAACCACCAGAGATGACCCTATAAGAGATCACAGAGAATTGTGATTCATTGTCCAAGGTGGTTGGTTTCCAATTCAGGTTACTCTGGCCCATGCCTGGTTCACTAGGGCTTGTTTCTGAAGAGGAAGGAGCAAGACTCAGAGGCTGGGGAGCTGACAACAATGGGATATCTCATCCCCTCACACTGGCGGCACCACAAGACTCACACCTCTACCTGCAACCCATACACAGGGCCCATTCCCAGGAGTGAGCCACAATGGAACCTGGACCCAAAAGAAACACAACCAGTATCCTGTCTCTCTTAAAATATTTGCATTTTGCTCATCGAGAAAGTTCCAGCCTGAGTTTTCAAGTTTTGCAAATGCTGACTTGAAACATAATAGATTCATCTTATTGATGCTGATCAAAACATGATAGATTTGGAAATTTTTCTCAAAAAGACTGGGCCGGAGAGATAGCATGAAGGTAGGGCATTTGCCTTGCATGCAGAAGGACGGTGATTCAAAATCCCGACATTCTATATAGTCCTCCGAGCCTTCCAGGTGTGATTTCTTAATGTAGATCCAGGCATAACCCCTGAGCGCTGCTGGGTGTGACCCAAAAACAAAAAACAAGCAAAAAAAAAAAACTGGTCAAAGGGTGAGTTGGGCAAGCAGTCAGCCTTGACTCCCATACCAGTGTCTAGTTCGGCCGCCAATACTGTTTCATTTAAACAAGAAGCACACCCTGCAGACAACCGCTATCCCTTACTACCTGCAGATGGCAAAGCTGGCCTGAGTAGGCTGGGCTCTAGGCTGAGAGGTTGCTCTGTGAGATCCTGGGAGGCACCCCCATATTCCTCAGAGAAAGAATATGCACAGTGAAAAATGAAGCCAGAGATATTTCTGGAAATTGTATGGTGCAAGGCTGGCTGAACTGACTAAACCTAACATAAGTACTCAAATTCAACTCCAACGCTGTCACCTGGATAAAGCACCCACATCTCCTTTCAGCATGCTCCCACTTCCCTCCTTCTTCAACTTCCTGGGCTAGGGTTTGTGAATCTGGAAAGCAAACATCCATCCTGATGGGCTGGGTCTGGCATGAGAACAACTCTACACTGTATGATGAGTAATAAGCTATTCATTCATTCACCCTCTAAGTTTCCATCCCACAAAGGGCCCACCTGGTAATCACACTGACAGTCCTGGGCAGGTAGCACCTTTACAGGCTCCAAGCTGGGTCTTGCTGCACAGTTCAGAGATAGTTACCACTTGAAAGCTGGCAAGCACAGGGCAGTGGCTTGGGGAAACCTCTCGGAGCTAGAGAGAAGGCTGCCCAGGCCCATGCTGGGAATTGCTGTTGTTATAATTATTCAGAATCAATTTTAATCAGAAAACCACATGCCCCGTTAAATATTATGAAAATAAAAGCACCATGAAGCAAACCCAAGTTTCCAAGATTCGAGGTGAAGCTAAAGGTTTTGAAAAAAAAAAAAAAACAGTCTAATTCTGCCAAAATTTAGTACAAGGCACATTTAATTTTGTTGTGATTTATAGCAGACTCTATCAGATACCCTTGGTATATATATTTATAAAAGAATTATTACAGTCTGTGGAGGCAATTGTGAAGTTTTTTAATAAAAATGCATACTGCTTATACCATTATTGCTTAGGAAATTAGGGAACACAGCTTCTAATACCCTATGCATGGAATATTGTCACAAACCACTTAACTTGCAATAAGAGAGTATCGACTGGCTGATACGCTGGGAGAGACACAACCACTCTCACACTGCTCCTCGGAGCAGCCACTTAAAGCATATTCGCTCCACCTCAGCCAGAGCACTGTGAGATTAGTAAGAAAAAAACCCAAGAGGCCCTTCTGAAACTATCTGCTCTTCCAACCTGTAACGTACAAGGCTAATTTCTCTTCTCCAACCTGTACACTCTTTGAGGCTCAGGGATGCTGAACCCTAGACAGGAAAAGATATATTACTGAAGAGGGGGAGTTTCTGGGACTGACGTTATGTTGACACATAATGGAATCAGTCACCGCCATCAAGGCTTGGGCTTTCACTTGTGGTCTTGAAAGCCTATGAGACTACAAGAGTGTTATAGTGTGTTTCAAGCAGCTCAGAGGTGTCCAAAATTTCACATGTCCCTGCTTCTTCTAAGCCTCAGTGCCTCGCCCCACTTACTCTCGACCCTGTCTTCACTTCTCACACTGAAACACACACACACACACACACACACACACACACAAACACATACACACACACACACCATGTTTACCCAACAAAAGCATCTGGCATGACACAATGAAGAGATGCAATATCATCAGCAGGTCTCTCACAGCTCTGTCCTAGCTCCCAGAACAGTTAGTCTGTAACTTATTACCATGATAGGCAAATCACACCCCAAATATCTGTGTCAGATGACCCCAAATAAGGAGAGAAAGAAAATACCTCAGGCCCCACTTGCTTCCTGGAGCCCATGTAACTAACTACCAGTTGGGGAAGAAGCCTGGGTATATATAAGCCAGGAAACATTTTAAAAAGAAAAAAAGCATGTGGGTGGGAGCAATAGCACAGTGGGTAAAATTTTGCCTTGTCATGTAGCCTACCCAAGGTTCGATTTCCCCACCCCCAGCATCTCATATGGTTCCCCAAGACTGCCAAGAATAATTTTTGAGCAAACATCCAGGAGTAACCCCTGAGCATCACCTAGTGTAGCCCAAAAGCAAAAGCATAGCACCCCTTTCTAACCATGAATAGTATTTTGTGTATATTAGTATATTTGTGTCCAGAATTATCTATGATAATGACAAGAATGCCTGTCTTTGGGACATGGTGCTGGGGACATTTATGTAAGTCTTCTGGGCAGAGGTACTGACAGCTGCCATGAAGGTTTGCTGCCATGAAGGTTTTTGTTCCCCCTCCCATAACCCACCCTATTCTCGGACCATCTTGTCAACAATTTTTGATAGCAAACAGCCTTGGAAGGGAGACTGTCTCTACCGTGCCAGAAGGCTGGACCTTACCTTCCATAAGCATGTCAGTTCCTTTCTCCCAGCTCCAGGGAAGTTACACCCCAATCACTCACAGCTCCTTGACAACACTGGGCTTCTCTGAGCTCTCATTGTGAGCTCACAAATCAGTGTCTTCCAAAGTGTCACTGCAGGCCTCCTGGGCTTCTTCTATAAAACAGTGGTTGGCCAATGGAGGTCTCAGAGCTCATGTCTTCTGCAGATCAAAACCCATAGGTACAGAATGATCTTGCTCATTTATGGAACTTAAAAGATACACAGCAAGGGAGATACCCAGGGCCAAAGGCAACAGCAGAAAAATGATCCACACAAATAAGTTGGGGGATGGATTGAAAGGAAGGGGCATTGGGGACCTTGGAAGAGGGAGAAAGGTGATGTGTATGATTGTTGACATTATGTGCTTGAGAAACCAGAATTAATGGTATTGTAAATCACAGAGTCTCAAACCATAAAAATGAAAGGAAGTAAATGCATTTTTTGTTCTAGCACTTAAAACAAGTCTTAATCTTAGTTTCATGCACAGAGCTATCTTCGGTGGCCTCAAGTATCAGTAAGTTAATCTTGAGAGGAAAGAGGCAATCATGCAATGATGGTTCATTATGTGTATAAAGTATGCTGTCCTACTAAGACAGGGTAAAAGCTATGAGCACTTGACACACCAGCACCAAGCCCGGTAACCAGACACAAGCACTTTTTTTTTCTCTTTCAGAGAAACAACAAATTGAGTGCTGACTCTTGAATTTAAGGGAGACTTTGTTGCTGTCCTTCTCAAGGAAACAGCATTCTGTATGCCAGTGAACAGAGGGTCAGCTAGAAGTACCCATGCAAAGCTCCTTTTTTTTTTTTTTGCCTTCTCCTGCAACATGCTCCTCCAGGAATCACTGACCATATTCAACCTCTGAGTGTTGATGTCCATGAAATAGCTCAGCCTCCAGAAAACCCTCTGGCATACCATCTTCACAGTCCATGCAAGTTCTTTCTTCTCTCCACAATGTCATACCCTGCCCCACAGTCTTAGACATGCCTTTGCTTGAGCTTTGAGTCCCTGAAGCACCTTAAAAAACAATAAAAGCCGGATTCCCTGCTTGGGACATCAGGCGGGGAAAAGACACGAATCTAAGCCCGCCCAGAGGGGCCCAACTGTGAGTGCGAACTGTAAATGTCTGTCTACTGTCCTCTTGTGTGAAACTCTTGGGAGTGGGGCAAAAGAGCTCCAGAAATTTGCTCTCCCGGAGGCCATTTCCAGGGCGGGACTTCAGAACATAAAAACCGGTCGGCAGACTGCTGCAGAAGCTGGATTCCCTGCTTGGGACATCAGGCGGGGAAAAGACACAAATCTAAGCCAGCCCAGAGGGGCCCAACTGTGAGTGCGAACTGTAAATGTCTGTCTACTGTCCTCTTGTGTGAAACTCTTGGGAGTGGGGCAAAAGAGCTCCAGAAATTTGCTCTCCTGGAGGCCATTTCCAGGGCGGGACTTCAGAACATAAAAACCGGCTGGCAGACTGCTGCAGAAGCTGGATTCCCTGCTTGAGACATCAGGCAGGGAAAAGACACAAATCTAAGCCGGCCCAGAGGGGCCCAACTGTGAGTGCGAACTGTAAATGTCTGTCTACTGTCCTCTTGTGTGAAACTCTTGGGAGTGGGGCAAAAGAGCTCCAGAAATTTGCTCTCCCAGAGGCCATTTTCAGGGCGGGACTTCAGAACATAAAAACCGGCCGGCAGACTGCTGCAGAAGCTGGATTCCCTGCTTGGGACATCAGGCGGGGAAAAGACACGAATCTAAGCCCGCCCAGAGGGGCCCAACTGTGAGTGCGAACTGTAAATGTCTGTCTACTGTCCTCGTGTGTGAAACTCTTGGGAGTGGGGCAAAAGAGCTCCAGAAATTTGCTCTCCCGGAGGCCATTTCCAGGGCGGGACTTCAGAACATAAAAACTGGCCGGCAGACTGCTGCAGAAGCTGGATTCCCTGCTTGGGACATCAGGCGGGGAAAAGACACAAATCTAAGCCGGCCCAGAGGGGCCCAACTGTGAGTGCGAACTGTAAATGTCTGTCTACTGTCCTCGTGTGTGAAACTCTTGGGAGTGGGGCAAAAGAGCTCCAGAAATTTGCTCTCCCGGAGGCCATTTCCAGGGCGGGACTTCAGAACATAAAAACTGGCCGGCAGACTGCTGCAGAAGCTGGATTCCCTGCTTGGGACATCAGGCGGGGAAAAGACACAAATCTAAGCCGGCCCAGAGGGGCCCAACTGTGAGTGCGAACTGTAAATGTCTGTCTACTGTCCTCGTGTGTGAAACTCTTGGGAGTGGGGCAAAAGAGCTCCAGAAATTTGCTCTCCCGGAGGCCATTTCCAGGGCGGGACTTCAGAACATAAAAACTGGCCGGCAGACTGCTGCAGAAGCTGGATTCCCTGCTTGGGACATCAGGCGGGGAAAAGACACAAATCTAAGCCGGCCCAGAGGGGCCCAACTGTGAGTGCGAACTGTAAATGTCTGTCTACTGTCCTCGTGTGTGAAACTCTTGGGAGTGGGGCAAAAGAGGCTCCATCAGAGCATGGCCGCTCCGCTTCGCTACGCGGCCATGCGCTCCTTCTAAGAAAAGAACACCATCGCAACAATAAGAAAAAATCACCCTAAGAACTGTGCTATATCAGAGAAGCAAGCATTTCTCTCTGGACTGTCTTCTCTGTTGCATGCTCGGGCCTAAGATTTGATCCAGTGTGAGGCTTCATCCACAGAGGACTCCCCTCCCTTAGAGGAAAGTCAGCCCATCCAGAAAGGGCGGAGCCAGAGGAGTGTGCACCCTACATCATATACACAATGAATACCACCACAACACGTAGAAAAACCCACAATACAAGTGTGACAATGGGGAAACAACACAGGCCAGCATCAGACATAGAGAATGAAGATGACAATTCTGAGGACCAGATAATGACCGACCAAATAATCAACCTCTCAGATAAGGACTTTAGACTAGCAATATGGAACATGTTCAAAGAATTCAAACAAACCATGGATAGAGTTGAACAGAACACTAATAAGAACCAAGAAAATATGAAGACAGAAATCACAAAACTCCAAACTGAAATAACATGTAACTAACAGGCCTGAAAAAGTCAGTAAACGAAGTGAATGACAAAACGGATAAGCTCTGGGACAGGGTATCAGAAGCTGAGAATAGACTTGGTGCTGTGGAAGATGAGATACATAACAATTCCATACAGCAGGAGAGATTGGACAAAAAACTTAAAGCAAATGAGCAGACAATGGAAAAATTAGTCAAAGAATGGGAACAGATGAAAATAGAAGTCTATGATAAGATCAACAGAAACAACTTAAGAATCATTGGAGTCCCAGAGACCCAGGAAGAAAATTCCCAGGAAGAATCAATGGTCAAGAACATCATTAAAGAGAAACTTCCAGAGCTAAAGAATATAGGTGATCAAATCCTATCATATAAATCACCTATAAAGAATATAGGTGATCATGCTCGAAGAGTACCAACCAAAAGAGACCCCAGAAAAACCACCCCAAGACACATCCTAGTCACAATGACAAATCCCACAGATAGAGACAGAATTCTGAAAACAGCAAGATCAAAAGGGGAAATTACATTCAAGCAAGCATCCTTGAGATTTACAGCAGACCTGTCACCAGAAACACTCAATGCCAGAAAGCAGTGGTGGGATATTGTGACAAGACTGAATGAAATGAATGCTTCACCCAGAATACTATACCCAGCAAAACTCACTTTCCGGTTTGACGGAAGAATACATGGCTTCACAGACAAAAAGCAGCTCAGAAACTTTACAGACACAAAACCAGTCTTAAGAGAAAAACTGAAAGACCTAATTTAAGACAAGACTAACCAAAAGACACCAAATTTCGATATAAAAATGGCATTAAATCCCAGGACAATTCTTTCTCTCAATGTCAATGGACTAAATGCACCAGTTAAGAGACACAGAGTGGCTAAATGGATCAAAAAACTCAATCCAACCTTCTGCTGCCTACAAGAAACACACCTGAATAGTCAGAACAAACATAGACTCAAAATAAAAGGCTGGAGAAAAATCATCCAAGCAAACAACACCCATAAAAAAGCTGGAGTGGCCATACTAATATCAGATAATGCAAACTTTATACTCAGGAAGGTTGTAAGGGACAAAGATGGACATTTTATATTAATCAAGGGGTATGTAGAGCAGGAAGAATTCACTCTCCTAAACATATATGCACCGAATGAGGGGCCAGCAAAATATTTAATACAACTGTTGACAAATCTGAAAAATAATATCAATAACAACACAATAATTGTGGGGGACCTTAATACGGCTTTGTCAACACTGGATAGGTCAACCAGACTGAAACCCAACAAGAATATACTAGACCTGAGGAGAGAAATGGAAGAAAGAGGCCTAGTGGATATATATAGGATACTCCACCCACAGAAACCTGGATACACATTCTTCTCCAATGTACATGGGACATTCTCCAGGATAGACTACATGCTGGCACATAAAACATATCTCCATAAGATCAAGAGGATAGAAATTTTGCAGACTACCTTTGCTGACCACAAGGCACTGAAATTATTTGTGAATTCCAAAGGGACTCAGAAGAAAAACATTAACACCTGGAAGTTAAACAGCCTCATACTCAATAATCAGTGGGTCCGAGATGAAATCAAGGAGGAAATCAAAAGGTTCCTGGAAACAAATGACAATAAAGACACAAACTATCAGAACTTATGGGACACAGCAAAAGCAGTACTGAGAGGAAAATTTATAGCTTTGCAAGCACACATCAGGAAGGAAGAAGGAGCTTACCTGAGTAGCTTAATGACACAGCTAATAGAACTAGAAAGTGCTCAACAAAAGGACCCAAAAATAGGAAGACAGAAGGAAATAACAAAGCTGAGAGCAGAAATTAATGAAGTGGAAACCCAAAAAACAATCCGAAAGATCAACGAAAGCAGAAGTTGGTTCTTTGAAAAAATAAACAAGATTGATAGACCACTGGCAAACCTAACAAAGAAAGAGAGAGAGAGAAACTTGATAACTCGTATTAGGAATGAAAAAGGAGAGATCACTACTGATATGACAGAGATTCAAAGGGTAATCAGAAACTACTTTGAAAAACTCTACGCCACTAAAAATGAGAACCTGGAAGAAATGGATAAATTCTTGGACACTTATAATCTTCCACGGTTGAAGGAAGAGGATGTAGCGTATCTAAACACCCCCATCACCATTGATGAAATCAAAACGGTAATCAAAGGTCTGCCGAAAAACAAAAGCCCAGGCCCAGATGGATTCACTAATGAATTCTATCAAACTTTCCAAGAGGAACTACTACCAATACTGGCAAGAATCTTTCATGAAATTGAACAAACGGAAACACTTCCAAATAGCTTTTATGAAGCCAACATCACCTTGATACCTAAACCAGACAGAGATGCTACAAAAAAAGAAAATTACAGACCAATATCGCTGATGAATGCAGATGCAAAGATCTTCAACAAAATCCTGGCAAATAGGATTCAATGCCTCATTAAGAAGATCATCCACTACGATCAAGTAGGTTTCATCCCAGGAATGCAAGGATGGTTTAACATCCGTAAATCCATCAACATCATACACAACATCAATAACAAGAAAAATAAAAACCACATGATCGGGGCCGGGCGGTGGCGCTAGAGGTAAGGTGCCTGCCTTGCCTGCGCTAGCCTAGGACGGACAGCGGTTCGATCCCCCGGCGTCCCATATGGTCCCCCAAGCCAGGAGCGACTTCTGAGCGCATAGCCAGGAGTAACCCCTGAGCGTTACCGGGTGTGGCCCAAAAACCAAAAAAAAAAAAAAAAAAAAAAAAACCACATGATCATATCAATAGATGCAGAGAAAGCATTTGATAAGGTCCAACACCCATTCTTGATCAAAACTCTCAGCAAGATGGGAATGGAAGGAACCTTTCTCATTATAGTTAAGGCCATCTACCACAAGCCAATGGCAAATATTATCCTCAACGGAGAAAAACTAAAAGCCTTCCCTCTAAATTCTGGCACAAGACAAGGCTGTCCTCTCTCACCACTCCTATTCAACATAGCACTGGAAGTACTTGCTATAGCGATTAGGCAAGAAAAATATATCAAGGGAATCCAGATAGGAAAGGAAGAAGTCAAGCTCTCACTGTTTGCAGATGACATGATACTCTACTTAGAAAACCCTAAAGACTCCACCAAAAAGCTTCTAGAAACAATAGACTCATATAGCAAGGTGGCAGGCTACAAAATTAACACACAAAAATCAATGGCCTTTCTATACACCAATAGTAATAAGGAAGAAATGGACATTAAGAAAACAATCCCATTCAAAATAGTGCCACACAAATTCAAATATCTCGGAATCAACTTGACTAAAAATGTGAAGGACCTATACAAAGAAAACTATAAAACTCTGCTCCAAGAAATAAGAGAGGACACGAGGAAATGGAAACGCATACCCTGCTCGTGGATTGGCAGGATTAACATCATCAAAATGGCAATACTCCCCAAGGCATTATACAGATTTAATGCTATCCCTCTAAAGATACCCATGACATTCTTCAAAGAAGTGGATCAGGCACTTTTGAAATTCATTTGGAACAATAAACACCCTCGAATAGCTAAAGCAATCATTGGGAAAAAGAATATGGGAGGAATTACTTTCCCCAACTTTAAACTGTACTACAAAGCAATAGTTATCAAAACAGCATGGTATTGGAATAAGGACAGGCCCTCAGATCAGTGGAATAGACTTGAATACTCAGAAAATGTTCCCCAGACATACAATCAACTAATTTTTGATAAAGGAGCAGGAAACCCTAAATGGAGCAGGGAAAGCCTCTTCAACAAGTGGTGTTGGCACAATTGGATAGCCGATTGCAAAAAATTGAATGTAGACCCCCAGCTATCATCATGTACGAAGGTAAAATCCAATTGGATTAAAGACCTCGATATCAGCCCCCAAACCATAAGATATATAGAACAGCACATAGGCAAGACACTCCAGGACATTACAGGCATCTTCAAGGAGGAAACTGCACTCTCCAAGCAAGTGAAAGCAGAGATTAACAGATGGGAATATATTAAGCTGAGAAGCTTCTGCACCTCAAAGGAAATAGTGCCCAGGATACAAGAGCCACCCACTGAATGGGAGAAACTATTCACCCAATACCCATCAGACAAGGGGCTAATCTCCAAAATATACAAGGCACTGACAGAACTTTACAAGAAAAATCATCTAATCCCATCAAAAAATGGGGAGAAGAAATGAACAGACACTTTGACAAAGAAGAAATACAAATGGCCAAAAGACACATGAAAAAGTGCTCCACATCACTAATCATCAGGGAGATGCA
This sequence comes from Suncus etruscus, assembly GCF_024139225.1. Lineage (NCBI taxonomy): Eukaryota > Metazoa > Chordata > Mammalia > Eulipotyphla > Soricidae > Suncus > Suncus etruscus. The sequence goes on from NC_064853.1 coordinate 127,835,637, forward strand.
AATCAAAACAACGATGAGATACCACCTCACACCCCAGAGAATGGCACACATCACAAAGAATGAGAATAAACAGTGTTGGCGGGGATGTGGAGAGAAAGGAACTCTTACCCACTGCTGGTGGGAATGCCGTCTAGTTCAACCTTTATGGAAAGCGATATGGAGATTCCTCCAAAAACTTGAAATCGAGCTCCCATATGATCCAGCTATACCACTCCTAGGAATATACCCTAGGAACACAAAAATACAATACAAAAACCCCTTCCTTACACCTATATTCATTGCAGCACTATTTACCATAGCAAGACTCTGGAAACAACCAAGATGCCCTTCAACAGACGAATGGCTAAAGAAACTGTGGTACATATACACAATGGAATATTATGCAGCTGTCAGGAGAGATGAAGTCATGAAATTTTCCTATACATGGATGTACACGGAATCTATTATGCTGAGTGAAATAAGTCAGAGAGAGAGAGAAAAATGCAGAATGGTCTCACTCATCTATGGGTTTTAAGAAAAATGAAAGACATTCTTGCAATAATAATTTCCAGACACAAAAGTGAAAAGAGCTGGATGTTCCAGCTCAGCATAGGAAGCTCACCACAAAGAGTGATGAGTTTAGTTAGAGAAATAACTACATTTTGAACTTTCCTTATAATGAGAATGTATGAGGGAAATGGAGAGCCTGTTTAGAGTACAGGCGGGGGTTGGGTGGGTAGGAGTGAGACTTGGACATTGGTGATGGGAATGTTGCACTGGTGAAGGGTGGTGTTCTTTACATGACTAAAACCCAAAAACAATCATGTATGTAATCAAGGTGTTTAAATAAAAAAAATGTTAAAAAAAAACAATAATATAGCAACTGCTGACTATTACCCCATATGCTACATGAGTTGAAAGCCACCCCACATACAGAACAAAAAAAGACAACAACACTGTCTCTGTTCCCTTGAGTAAACTTTGATCTTAATCCAATTCAACTCAATAATAGAAATGCTCAATTGTCACTGACAATACAGAAGGGGCATCTGCATTCTCCATGCATCCAGTTACCTCAACTATTACAACCCGTTTTAGGTTGTGAGAATAACAAACAACCAGAGCAAGAGCATGAAGCATGAAAGAAAAATGGGAGGCAAGCTGGAATATATATGAATAAGAAAGCAGAGAAGAAAAAAGATAGAAAATGTCTACCAATGATAGCTGGAAATGGTCACTCCGAACAAGAAGTGGGTCTGAGAGGAAATAAACCGATATGTCTAATACCATGTCAGTAACAATATTGCAAACATCAGTTTCTAATAGGGAAAAGGAATAGAGAGGAAGAAAAATATCTTCCATAAAGGCAGGCTGGAGGGGCTAAGCAGTGGCACAAGCGATAGGGCATATGCCTTGCACGCACTAACTTAGGACAGACAGTGTTTCCATCTCTCCGTGTTCCATATGGTCCTCCAAGCCAGGAGAGATTTCTGAGCCCACAAGCAGGAGGAACCCCCAAATGTCACCATACGTGGCCCAAAACAAACAAACAAACTAGCAGGCCAGGGAGGTGGGTGAGGATGGAAGGAAAACTGGGGGCAGTGGTGATGGGAAATTTGCACTGGTGAAGGGATGGGTTTTGGACATAGTGTGACTGAAACTGAACCATCAACAACTTTGTAACTGTGTATCTCAAGGGGAAGCAATTAAAACTTTAAAAAATATGTGGAAAACATGAACCCTTGTTCAAGCACAAGCTCCCTGAAGAAAGGACTAGTGTCGAGGGTATCTTTAGCCTTAAGCAGCTCTGTCAAGGGATCCTCCAGGCTTCAGCTCTGTCAAGTGTTCCTCCAGGCTTCAGAAGCATAGATTCCAGGCTTCCAACAGGTGAATTTATCTATTTATGTATATTGGGTTGGTGTCAGAGAGGTGGTATGGGGTTAAGGAGAGGTAGAATGGGGTTAAGTTGACTGGCATGTCAGCTGACTCAAGCAAGGTTGATGCTACTACATGGGCCCTTCATCATTAGCAAGCAAGGCACCTGGAGACCCCCAAATACTGTGGAGATGTCCAGGGACATCTCAGACACTGGAGGTCCCAATCAGCACCAAATTCTTTGTTCTTTCCATTGAACCCCAGCCTGGTTGGTTAAGAATCACCGGGAGACAAGAGCCACCCACTGAGTGGGAGAAACTATTCACCCAATACCCATTAGATAAGGGGCTAATCTCCAAAATATACAAGGCACTGACAGAACTTTACAAAAAAAAATCTAATTCCATCAAAAAATGGGGAGAAGAAGTGAACAGACACTTTGACAAAGAAGAAATACAAATGGGGGCCCGGAGAGATAGCACAGCGGCGTTTGCCTTGCAAGCAGCCGATCCAGGACCAAAGGTGGTTTGTTCGAATCCCGGTGTCCTATATGGTCCCCCGTGCCTGCCAGGAGCTATTTCTGAGCAGACAGCCAGGAGTAACCCCTGAGCACCACCGGGTGTGGCCCAAAAAAAATAAAAAATAAATAAAAAAAAAGAAATACAAATGGCCAAAAGACACATGAAAAAGTGCTCCACATCACTAATCATCAAGGAGATGCAAATCAAAACAATGATGAGATACCACCTCACACCACAGAGAATGGTACACATCACAAAGAATGAGAATAAACAGTGTTGGTGGGGATGTAGAGAGAAAGGAACTCTTTTTTTTTTTTTTTTTTTTTTTTGGTTTTTGGTCCACACCCGGTGGTGCTCAGGGGTTACTCCTGGCTGTCTGCTCAGAAATAGCTCCTGGCAGGCACGGGGGATCATATGGGACACCGGGATTCGAACCAACCACCTTTGGTCCTGGATCGGCTGCTTGCAAAGCAAACGCCGCTGTGCTATCTCTCCGGGCCCAGAGAAAGGAACTCTTATCCACTGCTGGTGGGAATGCCATCTAGTTCAACCTTTATGGAAAGCGATATGGAGATTCCTCCAAAAACTGGAAATCGAGCTCCCATATGATCCAGCTATACCACTCCTAGGAATATACCCCAGGAACATAAAAATACAATACAAAAACCCCTTCCTTACACCTATATTCATTGCAGCACTATTTACCATAGCAAGACTCTGGAAACAACCAAGATGCCCTTCAACAGACGAATGGCTAAAGAAACTGTGGTACATATACACAATGGAATATTATGCAGCTGTCAGGAGAGATGAAGTCATGAAATTTTCCTATACATGGATGTACACGGAATCTATTATGCTGAGTGAAATAAGTCAGAGAAAGAGAGAGAGAGAGAGAGAGAGAGAGAGAGACAGAATGGTCTCACTCATCTATGGGTTTTAAGAAAAATGAAAGACATTCTTGCAATAATAATTTTCAGACACAAAAGAGAAAAGAGCTAGAAGTTCCAGCTCACCTCAGAAAGCTCACCACAAAGAGTGATGAATTTAGTTAGAGAAATAACTACATTTTGAACTGTCCTAATATTGAGAATGTATGAGGGAAATGGAGAGCCTGTTTAGAGTGGGGAGGAGGGAGATTTGGGACATTGGTGATGAGAATGTTGCACTGGTGTTGTTCTTTACATGACTGAAACCTAAACACAATCATGTATGTAATCAAGGTGTTTAAATAAAATATATATTAAAAAAAAAGAATCACTGGGAGAAAAAAAAAGAATCACTGGGAGAGACCCAGGGCCCTCTGAGCACAGCTGGGAGCCCCCCAAAATAGGCTAATTGTTAAGTATATAAAGGAATACAAGTCATTGCTTAGTATCACATCAACTCCAAGGAGTTTTGTTAGCTTTATTTCCTTATGTCTTATTCTCAAAAAAAATTAAAATTAAAAAAGTAGGCTTACAGAGGAACACAAAGAAAACCATTTGGAAGAGAACACATCCCAAATTTCAGTCAGTACTGCCATCCAACCAAAGATTTAGAAGTGCTTTTCTAAACCAATAACTGAGTGGTGCCTGCCAATTTCTCATAGAACTTGGCTTTTTTTAAATGAACTGTTCCATCTCCTTGATCCCCTTTGTTCTTTATAGTGAGAATAAGAGAAACTGGATGGATTGTACACTATCACCAGGGAAAGCATGGCGGTAAAGGTATTTAATGAACTGTTAAAAAAGGGGGGGGTTAAAATATGACTTTTCAATTCAAAGAGCTTTTTGAGAAAAATCCACAAGTAAAAGTACACCATCTAGAAAGCTGACAGCTTTATAAATTGATCCATAAGACAGTAATGCTCAGATTTTTTACTAGCCTAGAAATTGTTTAGTTTTGACAGAAATGACCCAAGTAGCAAGGCCTATATTCTATAAGGAAAGTGATAAATATAGAAAATGTAACCCAGACCTGTTTTTCCAAAATAAATAAATAAATAAAATTTTAAAAAAATATAAAGGAATGAAGTGACTTGCAGAGAAGAATGAAGTGATGTCTAACCCAAGTTAGCAGTTATTGCTTTGACCGAGGCTCTCCAGAAAGCTTTTACCACTATGTGTCCATGCGGGTCAGAGAACTCCAAATACTGTCACCCCAAGGGGCTATTTCCACAACTCTCAGCTGGATCACAGAGACAATATCCACTGGACCATGGTAAGGAATAAAAAAACCTTCTCTAGGAACCTCAATCCTAAAAGATAAGCTGGAGGTGGGAGTGAAGGGAGAAAATGCCTGCACAGTATGAACCAAACTCTCCCAAGGCACAATCTGCTCTCTGGAGTCCATTTTCAACAAAACTGCTCAGTACTGGTGGGAGATAGAATGGCTGGACAGGGGCATGGAGGCCAGCCTAGGGTTCAACTTCCATCGATCCTGTCACCAGTACCTGGAAGACTTTAGGAAAGGCATATCCTGCAGTACTGGTTTCTACCACAGGTGACTTGCCCTCAGCATGGCTTAATTAACAAATTTCAACATTCACTTCCACATCTTTTTGTTTGTTTGATTTTGATTTTTGGGTCACACCTGGCAGCACTCTATGTTCAGAAATTGCTCCTGGCAGGCTCTGGGGACCATATGGGATGCTGGGACTTGAACCACTGTCCTTCTGCATGCAAGGCAAATGCACTACCTTCATGCTATCTCTCCGCTCCCACTTCCACATCTTAAGATGAACCTATACCTCTCTAAATTAATGATACTACTTTGATGCATGGGATCCAAGAAATAAAATTTTGTTGATCAACTATAAAGTTGATCAACCTCAAGGTTCAGCGAAGTGACAGCTCAATAGGCCAAGAGCATACAATGCCTACCAGAATGCCCAGGATTGCTCCCAAACTTCCTCTGGTTCCCCAAGCCCCACCATAATTGACTTCTGAGCATAGATCCAAGAGCAACACTGATGTGGCCCAAACCATCTCCATCCTGCTCACAACTTTTCAGGGGAAAAATAAAAAGATGAAATAGAATTTAAATAGCAAGACTATCCCAAATCTCATAGTAACCACAGCAGAAAGAAAAGCACCACCATGAAAATAACAACTACTTTGAAAAGTAGATATAAAAGAAATCCCTGGAAAAGAATATTTGTTCACAATATTTATTTCTGAATACTTCTGTATTCATAGAAGGCTCTGGTGCCTTCTCTGCACTGGGTGCAAACAGGTGCTAGAAAGTGTCAACAAAAAGGACAGCTGTGATAGACATCAAGAATCCTGATAAACTCTCCCTGGCTTCACCATTGACTAGCTGTAATGTGAGTAGGAATGCTTCCTTAACCTATCAAGAGGCACATACATACAAACCCAATCCTTTTAACTTTTAACTTGAAACAACTTAGATTCTAGGTGGTCCACTGGAGCCAAAGAAAGAAACATTTTCAATGTCCACAAGTGCCAAACATATAGATTATCACCCTTCCCAGTATAAAAGGACCAGGGACCAAATCAGCCTTCCTGGGAAAAATGATGCTGGCACTGCCAAGAAATGTGCCCTGCTTGGCAATGAATGTCTGGATCCACAAGCCAGGCATCCTGATGACCCACATTACTCTATAAATGCCTCTTCCTCATGCCAAAAGCTGCATGTGGCCTGGAACTAGAAAGGAAAAGATTAAACTGAAAGCATAAACACCTGTCTTAAAGCCCACGGGGACCCCAGACTGTGCCGACTGGCCATTTGTGGTAATTGTCCTGTCGAATCCAATAAGCCAGCACTTCACACACCGACAGGCTGACGTCTCCAGCCAGCTGACCATACTCAACCACCTCCCTCACATATCCATATTTTGTTTGCACAGCACCTGGACACCCCACAGACCAGGAGAGACCAATTAGACAATAATTAGCACAAATGCCGCCAAAATCTGACCCGTGTCTGGTCCCTCTAAAATCACAGAACCATGCTGGGAAAATCCCAAGGGCTGATGAGATAGGTCTGGGAGGAGGGTGTGTGGTTCACAATGACACTGAGGACTTGATACTCATAGAAAGAGACTCCAGGGATTGTGTTGATAGGCGGTTTTCTCTCCTGGGTTTTAGAATGTTAACAGTGTGGGTTCAGAGAAAGAAAACCATTCTCTCTGAAAGTCACACTTGAGTACAAAAATGACAAAAGAACAGCATCTCACAACTCAGAAAGCAAGCTGTCAGGACTATGACAGAAACCCAATGCACAAATATAAAAGGTCATTGCCAATATGGAAAGGTCATTGTCACCTTCATCTCCACCTATTGGCCAGCTGCTGTTTAAAATGCTGGAAGTCAAAGCTGGAAGGATAGTACAATGGGGAAAGTGTTTGCCTTGCATGCAGCCAACATGGGTTCAATTCTGAGGCAACCCATATGGTCTCCTGAGTCCTGCCAGGAATGATTCCTAACTGCAGAGCTATATACCCATGAGCATCACCAAGTGTGGCCCCAAAACATCAAAGGAAATAAAATGAATAAAATGCTGGGGATCAAGGACACGGCTCGGTGACAAAATTGGGAGGCACAGAGCCACAAGCAGTGATGGATGTAGTGAGACAGCACTGAAGTACCAAGGCACAAATTTAGGGTCTTACACATATGAGGCATATGCTGTATCATCCGAGCCTTCTTTTCATCCTAGCACAGCTTGGCAATTCTATTCTGCCACTGCACATGTTTGTTAATATAGGAATTGTTTATAGAGACCTGCTACTTCCATTTGATCAGAAATATGACCTTGCATCTTCATGCTTCCTCATGAATCAGAATTTTCCTGAGATGATTATGCTCAACTATTTTTTCCCTCAAGATGATGAATGAGTGATTGGGGTAATAGTATGAGTAGGGCACTTGGCTTACACATGGGTGACCCGGGTGATCTCTGGCATCCCATATGGTCCACTGAGCACCAACAGGAGTAATTCCTGAGCAAAAGAAAATAAATGTTGCAAGAGAGAGGCATGAAGGTATGAATCATCTGCTCAGGAATTACTCCTAGCATATAAAAGGCCCCGAATTTGATCCTTGGAACCACATAGGAGTTCCATCAAATTCCTCTTCATGAGATCACAACAAGCATGGAATTGAGGAGGGACCAGCTTTTGCTTCTATCAGAAATCATTATAAATTTTTAGGTTTAGTTTTTTTTTTTTTTCTTACTTTTGAAATGCATGATGGAAAGTTCTGTTGATTGCAGAGACTGTGATTTTCTAGTCAGCATCCACCAAATGTAGCAGCAGAAAATGCCTCTGTAGGCACAGTTCTGCTGACTTATGCTCCTGACTTCACCGACTCTCATCTGCTGCTCGGCACAGCTGTTCTGAAATGGAACAGTGCTTTGTGCAAACAGTGCCAGCCTGGCCTTAAAGCAAAAAGCCAAGAGCTGAGGAGTTGGAGAAAAACAGTGTTTCAGAGCAAAAGCCAAGAATTTGGACCGTCACCTGCAATTTCAAATACCTACGGTCTTATGTGGCTTGCTCTTGGCTGAAATGCACTGCCTGAAGCAGATCTTAGTGAGATGTTATAACATCCCAGATCTCTGAGTCTTTGCAAACTTCCAGAAACATGCCAAGATGGTGAGCATTTATTAGTCGGGAAGGAAGGTGTTGATTGGCATGCACAGCGACTTATCCTCTAGGAGTAAATGACACCCAAGTTGAAAATCACAAGATTAGAATCCTTGTGACTTGGATATTTTTGGTGAGGGGAGAGGGAACAGTCTTTTTATTCTTCTGAGGAGTTCAACCAGTGCCAGTTTTAATAATAAAAAAAAAAAAACACCTCAGCATAATGAATCTTCTCTGTAGGAAGACAGAAGAATTTCAGTCAGTGGATTACCAATTGCAAGACCTTCAAGATATTAAGAGAAACAGACCCCAGAGGAAAAACTTTGGTACCTAACAGAACATTCACAATCGCTTTCCTCCATGAGGACCCCAACTATGAATAACTAACTATACTACATCTTCCAGATTTTGCTAAGGCCAGAATTTAGTCCATTGGACAAATATAAATAGTGCTTATGAGAAAAGGCTTTCAGAAAATCTGTGTTGGGATCAGAGTGGTGGTGCAAGTGGTAAGGTGTCTGCCTTGCCCACGCTAGCCTAGGACAGACCTCGGTTTGGTCCCCCAGTGTCCGATATGGTCCCCCAAGCCAGGAGCAATTTCTGAGCGCATAGCCAGGAGTAATCCCTGAGCATCACCAGGTATAGCCCAAAAACCAAAAAAAAAAAAACTTTTTTGTTTTATTTTTGAGGTGGGGGCCACACTCAATGATACTCAGGGGTTATTCCTGGCTATGCACTCTGAGATTGCTCCTGGCTTGGGAGACCATATGGGACACTGGGGATCAAACCAAGGTCTGCCTTGGATTAGCCGTGTGCAAGGCAAATGCCCTATCACTATGCTATTGCTCTGGCCCAGAAAAAAATCTGTCTTGTTTATAAAGGTCTTCACCGTTGGCCATATAATAACAGTTTTGGGTTTTTTTTTTTTTTCGGTCTTTTTTTTTGGGGGGGGGGTCACACCCGGCAGTACTCAGGGGTTACTCCAGCTCTTTGCTCAGAAATTGCTCCTGGCAGACTCAGGGGACCACATGGGATTCTGGGTTTCGAACCACCGACCTTCTGCATGCATTACCTCCATGCTATCTCTCCAGCCCTGAAGTTACCTAGTTTCTATTAAGTTTAATTCACATACAGGAGGGAAAAAAATGTATAAATGTGAATAGTGGTTATCTCTGGATGAGGAGAGTAAATATTCAATTATTTCTATTAAACTCATTTACATTTTATAAATGCTTAGAATGACTATCATTTCTGTAATAAGACAAATGTGAAAAAAAATAAAACAAAGGTGTTGCATACCAAGGGAAACTGGAATATAAATAATAGCATTATTACACTGGAGCAATCTGGATGAATCTAAGCAATAGTGGTTTCCAATTTTGTTCCCTAAATATCTTGAGAGAGAAAGAAAGAGCCAAAAGTCGATTTGAAAAACAGTTGACAGACTTAATTTTAAATAAAGGCGAACAAAAACCACAGCACAGAACAAAAAATTAACTGCCCTCCCACTGTCTCCCATTTGGTCACTTAAGTTCCCTCCTCCAGGCCTGGAGCTGGCATCTTAGCTTCCTCCCTTGACACTGCCAATGTCTCCTGCACCAGCAACATGCTGTTATCCAAATAGATGCCTCTCAGACTCACCATAAAACTGCCTTTCCAAAATGCCAGCAAAATGATGCATGCCATTGGAAGGCATTTAAACAAGTTATTGAAATGCAGGAAGGACACTGCTCTCAAAGTTTCTGCCTCTTCCAAGAACCTTGCAGTGAGACTTGGCTTGCTCTTCAACAGACCTGATGGTGCACCAGCTTCAGCTGAGACATAATCCCACTTGTGAGCATCAGACAAAGTGACAGAGGGCGCCCCTGCTGACCTGTTCATTAAGGAACTTCTGGGAGGTGGAAAACACAAATCATAGGTTGACAGCAAACTCCCTACGACCTAAGGACATGGCAGCATGGTGGCAGACAAAAGCAAAAACAACAGAATGATAGAATCGTTTGTAAGTAAGGCCACACACAGCTCAATGTTGCTCAGTCTTTTGTCTTTGCATAGTTGCAGACCTCAGAATCTGTCAATATAACTGAATTATCTATCAGAACCAAAGTTATTTTCACTTGTGCTGAGGAGTAGGGGAGGTCCATTCCAACTACTACTACTGAGCTAAGCTCTGGCTTTTGCCAGGGCATGCCTAAGCTTTTAGGGGGGCTCAGCCCACCAGATGTATCCTCAGATTTTCCTAGTGGGTAGAACTAATTTAATCCCCATGGGGTTCCTCAAAAGGCTGTGGCCTTTTTCCCCTGTGTGGATGGTTAAGGAATTTCCAAAAAGATGCCTGGCATTACATTTTCAGCCAGTATCTGACTATCTCTCCTTTGTTTATATCATGCAAAATATTGACCTCTATCAAATAATTTGGCCCAAAAATTCCAGCACCAAAGTTTATTTGAGAACCCCTTTTTCTGTATATAGTCAGCCCTAAAAGCAAGACAATTTTTCTCTCCTTTTCAAATATGTCCTTTGCAGCTACAGTTTCTGGTAATCAAGGGCGTAACCAGAATGCAGATTTTGACATTTGACCCTCCTTTAGAAATAGGGAAGCTCATTGTTGGGGATTTTGGTACCGCCCTTTACTTGACCTCTGTAAATATAAAGTCCAGCCTAGAAAGGTCAAGTTTCTAGATTTTTCCTATTTCCTCCTAATCCTGATTTTGCATTTAAAGTGGCTTGCAGGGAGTTACCTTGACCTTCTCTCTTGTAACTTAGAATTTTTAGTCACACCCATAGTTTAGGTATTGTTATTGTTATACTAGGCTTTGTGATTACAATTATTCTTTGCCTGTGGCTAATTTTACCCCTATAAATTTCCCTGCTTAAAAAATTAAACTTGTCACACTCCTGCCAGAAAGTGTTGACCCCACATACTGCGTGGGGTATCATTTCATATTTCATATTCGTCCGCTCAAGTTACCCGTTTTCCTCCCGTGAAAGGACTATGACCCACGAGAATTGCTGAGACGCAAGCCGTCTACAACAGGCTTTTACTAAAATATTTTTTAAACTGAAAAAAATACTGTATTCTAAATTTAACTGAGTTAGCAAGTTGAAAATCAATCTAATGACTTAGAGATAGAAGTTAAGAGAGTAAAAGATTTGAAGTGGTTGGAACCAGAACCTGGGTTCAATCCAGGACATTCCATTGGTCCTCAGAGTCCACCCGGAGTGATCCCTGAGTGCAGAGCCAGCTATGGCCCAAATTTAAATAGAGAAGGAAATTAGAAGTGGCCAGAGCCATGAAAGGTAAGTCTGAGGTTGCCAGTATCCCCCCTACCATGACTTCAATGAATGAAAAATGTGGAAAGAAAATAAAATGACTCATATTCCTCAACTTAAGGAAATTATCCAGAGGATATGGTCCACTGTGGAAAAAGGCAAATTAGTTGTTCACGAATTTTTATGCCCTTTTTTTTCTTCTTTGGAGAACCGCTCTGAAATTTTTAGCAGATCACAGAGGACTGGGTTAAATCATTCTCATTCTCACTTGCAAATTGATCACATGGAAAAATTATTGCCAATAAGATGTGGGTTGAAGTCCACAGAACTGATATAAACAGGGGCCGGAGCAGTGGCACAGTGGTAGGGTGTTTGCCTTGCAAGCGGCTGACCTAGGACGGTGGTCCTCGGTTCAATCCCCTGGCATTCCATATGGTCCAGGAACAATTTCTGAGTGCATAGCCAGGAGTGTATAGCCAGGAGTGTCATCAGATGTGGCCCCCCCCCCAAAAAAAAAGCTGAGATAAACAAAGGGAAGGGAAGTGGACAAAAAGGGGAGAGTGGATAGTGATGAAGAGGTATAAACACTTCAGTGGTGGATGTAGGAAAGCTAAAATTTTTTATTTTTATTATGAGTGATAATTTAATAAATTAATATATAACAATATAATATTTTATAATATAATGATATAATGTAATTATATAATTATTACTAATAGTTATTAATATTAACCCTTATGGTCTCCTGAACTCACCAGGAGGGATTGCTGAGCACAGAGCCAGGAGTAAACCTGAGCACTGCTTGATGTGGACCAAAAAAAAAACAAAAAAGAAAGCAATTGTTGATGAGAAGAATCAGATTAGATTCATATACCTGTGGAGATTAGATTAAAATTAGACAACTGTGGAGAGGACACTCACTAGAAAAAGTATGTGGGAAGCTTTGGGGGATGATATTTCATGAGTAAATACGTTTGTATATATGTATCCAAATAATAATGTATCCAAATAACTATTTAGGGGTTGTGTGTGCTTTATTATTTGCATATTATAACTCAATACAAACTAAAAAGCTGAGATAAAAAAATCACTGTATCCTATAGTTAATACAGATTAGTCACTGTTGATCAATTTCTAGCAGAGCATGGGATTAAATACATTTCTTAAAAATGGGAGGCTTAAAAATGTAACCAGTTAAGGATAAGAGATAAAAACTCCTAAATTATAAGTAAGTCAACTAGAACAATATTCAGCAAATATCAGTGTTTGCTGAAGAATGAGAGCAAAAATGCTCATGGTATGAACTATTCATACAAAATCCAAACATATATTTATAGCAGGGGTGCATGCCTGGGGTAAAATTGAATAGGAAATATAGATTTCAGTTTCTATGTCAGGAGAGGAATTACCTTGAACAGTAACATAGGATCATGACAAGACTGCAAAGGGTCCTCCTGAGGTCATGTTAGTCTATGTCCAACTGCGAAGGTGTTTAGGTATTTTTTAGTAGTTTATTTTGACATGAAGCTTAAAATGAAGTAATGATTATAGAAATGTGCATCACAGCAAGAATCATACTCTTAAAATGTGCACAGATATCTATAGATATATGTGTTCCAAACAGAAAAGATACATTGTATTTAGATGCCCACAAAAATCTTTATTTTCTAGTCTATTATAAGACAAAGCTATAGAAAGGTTTTATCTGGGGCCGGGAAGGTGGCGCTAGAGGTAAGGTGTCTGCCTTGCAAGTGCTACCATAGGACGGACAGCAGTTTGATCCCCTGGCGTCCCATATGGTCCCCCCAAACCAGGGGCAATTTCTGAGCGTATAGCCAGGAGTAACCCCTGAGCGTCAAATGGGTGTGGCCCAAAAACCAAAAAAAAAAAAAAAAGAAAGGTTTTATCACAAGTCTTATACTATAGGTAAGTGAGGGTTAAGATTTTTCACTTTTATCATTTTAAGGATGCAAAGAGAATATGTGTGTGCATTCTTATTGCTTATATCTGTGTATGATATTCTTACTTATTAAATATATTGTGGGAGGAGCAAAGATCACCCAAATTTCAGTTTCTGGGTTGGTAAGACAAAAGAAATCACATCTACCCTCAGAACAAACAGTGTTCAGGAAATTTTGCCTGAGCAATTATACTAACTGAATGGGACTCTGGATAGTTGGTCTTAGGGAACAGTATGAGAAGAAATGTGCTCCTAGACCTCTGGTGGCCAGAAAAATAAACCATTTAGAAAAAGTGACTTAAACATCATTTTGGGTTCCCATAACACCCCACCCCCAGGAAAGCCATCTTGGAAGTGGCTAGCCAAGCAGAAACTACAATCCCCAGAGCCCTTTCAGGCAGCCCTGTGACTACATTCAAGTGAAAAAAAAAAAAGTGTGGGACCGGAGAGATAGCATGGAGGTAAGGCTTTTGCCTTCCATGCAGAAGGTCATCAATCCCAGTGTCCCATATGGTCCCCCGTGCCTGCCAGAAGCAATTTCTGAGCATGGAACCAGGAGTACCCCCTGAGCACTGCCAGGTGTGACCCAAAAACCACAAAAAAAAGTGAGCTGAATTGGTGACCACCACTTTCCAATAGAATCGTACAGTACTCCGTTGCTTTCTTTTTTTTTTTTTTTTTTTTTTTTTGGTTTTTGGGCCACACCCGTTTGACGCTCAGGGGTACTCCTGGCTATGCGCTCAGAAATCGCCCCTGGCTTGGGGGGACCATATGGGACGCCGGGGGATCGAACCGTGGTCCCGTGGTCCGTCCTACGCTAGCGCTTGCAAGGCAGACACCTTACCTCTAGCGCCACCTTCCCGGCCCCCTACTCCGTTGCTTTCTTTGGTACTCCGTTGGTTTGCTTTCCATTGGTATTACCCCTCCCCAAGGCTAAATGCTAATCTTACCTCAAGGTCAGACCAGCCCACAGCCGGGAGGGGTCTGAAGTTGGTAATTAAGGCCTGGGGGAGGGATGAAGGAGAGGAGATTCAGTGAGTCAGATTCAGAGAGAGATTCCGCAGGTAAAGCCTCTGGAGAGATGAGAGACTGTTTAGCTTAGAAGCCACACATGATGGTTAGAGCCTTATAATAAAGCTTCATGTCTCCTGACTTCTACTGACTGCTTGTGGATCATTTCCTTGCCATTATCCAGAACTCTCAGACTCGCCAGGCCAAAGAAGATGTAGGCACCGGGCAGGCTTAGAAGGGCCTCACCATCCATCCACCATCATCCACCACCAGCAAGGACTCTTATTAATTTAATTAATACAACACACTGGTACCTCTGAGCTGGCTAGAAATACAGGACTGCTGTGAGGGCAGGGTGGAATGGGGGAGGAAACCTTAAAAAGGAAGCAGAAGCTCTTCCATCAGTCCAGGTCCCTAATCTGACAAAGCAACTATTACCCTCTGAGCTTTTCATCTCACAGGTCTGTTTATGTGAGCAAAAAAAAAAAAAAAAAGCCACTTCTATGATCTGGGAGCCATCATTCACTTGTTCTGTATTTTTTGAAAGCAGCTGCCTCCTCTAACAAAGGCAGCAAAGAGAAACCATACTGATTCCATAATGTAGTAGAAGGGATTAAATAGAATCATGAAAAAAAAAATAAAGAAAGAAGGGGAAAAATCCTGCATGGTGTCTCACATAGCCTTAGTGCTGGGTGGGTGTTAGCTTAGTAAGTACCAAGAACTCATTAGGAAGTCTAAAGAGTCTTTACACTGCTTCACTTTCAAGAGATGAGCTGGTAAAAATAAAGGAAAGTGATTGATGACATCTACAAAATCCATTTCTTCCTGTTAATCACTCCTTCCTCCAAAGCATTCTTTGGGCTTGGGTATATGAGGAGCACAGTAGGCAACTGAAGCAAATTTGAGCAATAAAGTCAAGAAACAAGCTCAATATGTGAGCCATCAGGAACAATGATGGCGCAGCTGGAGGCTGAGCTGTGTTCCTGACATCAGTGATGAGATGGAGGACAAACGCCTAAGCAAATATGTGTGGAAAGTTGAAGTTCTTTCCTACTTTCCCTCCTCCTACGGGTACTAATCACATAGGCCCACACTCTTGCGGGCACATGCACAGACACAGAGAGAATACATGGATAGATTGCTATACAGTAGAGGGTATTGGAGATTTTATTGATGAGTCTCTCAAATTATCACTAAAACAAAAGAAGTTGTTCACTTCACAGCTGGAGTCAAATGGAGTGATGCCAATTGACTCCCCCTTCTCAGATGATAAATAAGCCTTCTCCTCCTTACTCAGGTCCTTGACCCACATTCACAGTTATTCCAGTGACCGAGGCTGGCCTCTTAGAAGAAAAGAAGCTACACTCACAAATACCTAATGAAGCTTGTCTCAACTATTACTATTGTAACCTGTCATTCTAAATATAATTGATTTGCTAAGGTAACTGGTTTTTTTTTAAATAATCACTCTAGTAGAAAAAATTTCTAGTGTAAATTAAACACATCTCTCTTTGTCTGTCGTTCAGATTTTACCAACCCTGCTGCCCCTTAGTCTATTTAAATCTTTCTCTGAAACCTCGTATTCTTTTTTTTTTAACACAGATCCAAGCAAATAAATGTGACAAAGTCCTTTGTATAGATGGAACTTTCTGCCTGCTATGCAATCTTTTTCATTAAGGCACACATTTCAAGTGATAGACCACGACTGTCTAGAAGCCCCTTTGAAAACGGTTTGGAGGCCACATCAGACAATAATGCCATGGTAGAATCATGTTGATACAGTCAGGAGGTAAGGCATTTGAAAACCAAAACTCATGGTCTTATTCTCCCTAAGAGCTGAGGTAGAAAGAATGACACATAGAAAATTCCAGAAAGCAATCTAGCTAGCTCTATTTTGCTGATATAGCTATTACAAATTCCAAAACTTTCCAGGAAGATTTTTTAAAACCACTAAACCAATCATATTTCAAAACACATTTCCTGAAATTGCTAGAACTTACTGGTGATCTCCCGCAACCACCCACTTTAAACGGTTTTGGTTGTAGAGCAGAGATAACATCAAACTTTGTCAGGAGAAAAGAGAAAAGACACTTAGAAGTCAAACCCTGCGCTTTCTATGCTCCTTTCACAGAACTGAACTCCCCGTGAGGTCCTCCTGCAGCAGATCCGACAAGAAGCCATGTGCTTTGTGCCTGCCTGGCTGTCTTTCTCCAACAACACAAGGGTGCATGTTAACAGCCTGTAGTTACAAGACTCCATTATTGGCAGAACACAGCATCTCAGAGGGATCCCTTGCTGTCCTGGGGTGGCAGAAAGTTCCATTTAGTAGGTTCTGTGTGAGGCGGAAACACCTGACCCAGGATGAAAGTGGCAGAGCTGGCCCCAGGGAGGAAGGGTTGTTTCCCTTTCAAGTTTCTGAATTTTCCCAAGTCTGCAGATGTCCAAACCCACAGAGCCCAGGCGATGCAAAAAAACAGCCACAAGAGTGGCTGCAAATCTAAAGGACCCTTGCAAAATTTGGTTCCCCGCTCTGCTTTCATTGCTCCTTCACCACCATCTGAATGGACAGTGATACCTCCTTCTCCAGCATAAAGTTGACACTTTGCCTTGGGGACCATGTAGGACTTGCTAAGGAGTGAGTTGATAGTAGAACTCTTTTTTTTTTTTTTTTTTTTTGGTTTTTGGGCCACACCCTGTGACGCTCAGGGGTTACTCCTGGCTATGCACTCAGAAGTTGCTCCTGGCTTCTTGGGGGACCATATGGGACGCCGGGGGATCGAACCTCGGTCCGTCCTAGGCTAGCGCAGGCAAGGCAGACACCTTACCTCCAGCGCCACCGCCCGGCCCCGATAGTAGAACTCTTGGGTCCACTTTTGGTCCTTCCTATGTTTTCCCCTGCTCCATTCTCTGAAGCTGAGAGCCCCAGGGCTGAGTTTACCCTGTAACTACTGGCTTCCTCTGGGACCTCTGTAATGAAGGAACCTACCTCCATATATCACTGTGCTTGTTTGTCCTCCCACCCCCTAAAGTAGTCCCTTGTCTCTGACCCTGCTGTTTCCTGCATACATTTAAGTATGCTTGCACTTGGAAAAAAATCTCTGGGTTATGTGAAACAAAAACTCACAGGGCACAACAAAAGAGGAAATTTCTGGAGATGATGTCACTTGGTCAGCTCACAAAAGTAAGGAGAAGATACAAAATACAGGTTTTATAAGTTCCCCAGCTAAAACAATGGTGTAAAGGAGTAGAGGGTCTGTGTTATAACAAACAAAAGCTTAGCCATGAAAGCGAGCAAATTTCTTATTTTGGGAATGAGACAAAAGAAGCTATAGATAGGTGCAAATTTTAAAATATCAGAAGAGGTTACAAATATCACAAAATCCAGAAAAATATCCTAGTATTGGTGCATTCACTTACTGACAATACTGCCATTGTAAATTTTACTTATTCCTTTAACCTTCTGTCTCTTTGACTGCCTCCTTATATGACACAAATGCTGTACTTCACTTTTATGTAAGAGAATGTAAACATAATTTAGTCTTTTTTCCAGCAGAGTGGAAGGCAATTTGTGACTGAAATCTGGCGTAGAGAATATGCAACAAAACCCACAGGCCTATGTATGAGCTGTGGCATGGCATGTGTCCTTGCTGGAGAATTCTACTCTGCAAGATTCACAGCAAAAGAAAAGATAGTCAGTGCATTTAAATCAATGTTCAAACTTCCTAATCTGGCCACCAGTGAGAACCAAATCATGTTCTTATAATATTAAGGTTTTGATTACTTAAATGTGCAAAAGTCATTCAAACCATCCTCTTTGACTCCATATTCATAGAGTACTAGGGTAGGTTTTTATATTAAATAGATGACAAAATAGCAACTTCACTTCCCTGGAGAGAAGTTATTATGGATCTAGAGGAGGGGCATAGAGAAGCAGGAGAAGAGATGGGGAACAGCACAGGAGGAAGTGGAGGGGAAGGGAATCAGAAATTCTTGCAGTCAGTGCAGAGGATGATGAAGGCAGTAGTGATAGAGGAAGTGATTGAAGTCAGACATATTCCAATGCAGATTTTAGATTCTAAGTTAATTAGACTTAAGAGCTACAAAAGGCAAGTCAAATGTTGTCCTATGTAGATAATACAGTAATTTTCATAATTAAGTTCATGCTTAGAATTGTGCCTAGCAGGATGCTTGATATATATGAAAGGAGCAATACATATGTGCTGAATCTGAATTGTGCTCAGAAACTAAAACTAAAACCCAAAACGCTCTGACATCCTTTTTATTTATTTTATTTTATTTTATGTATTTTATTTTGGTTTTGGGGGCATACCTGGTGCTCAGGGGTTACTCCTGGCTCTGTGCTCAGAAGTCACTCAGAAGTGAGGGGACCATATGGGATGCTGGATTCAAATTGTGGTCCATCCTGTGTGGGCCACCTGCATGGCAAATGCGTTACCACTGTGCTATAGTTCCAACCCCTCTGACATCCTTTTTTATTTTTTTGTCCCCCAATTCACAATACAGATCAGGCAAAGGGCCTCTGTTGAAGTGTATATGGGGTGTATTTACTGTCTGACATCCTTTTTAAATGCTTTGATAGACCCTGAAAGACTGAACTATTAATGATGTAATAGCATTTCTGAAAATTTACATTGCTGACCATACCAATCTTCAGAGGATGAGAAATGAAAACAAGTCAGGCAAACAGCCAATATAGGAGATTACTTGGAGGGATTTAGAACAAAAACCTGATATTCATCTAGGTAAACATGATTCACACAAAAGAGATGAGCAAGGTCACTCCGGGGCAAATGAGAAGCCTCCAAACACTAATTCTAACATAACACATTAGGAATCTTGGACCATCAGCTGGAATGACCCCAAGTTACAACACTAAAGATCTATAATTGCTAAAAGCCAGCCAGCTTAGAAATTAAACCCATTGAAACAACCCAGATGCCCTTCAACAGACGAATGGCTAAAGAAACTGTGGTACATATACACAATGGAATATTATGCAGCTGTCAGGAGAGATGAAGTCATGAAATTTTCCTATACATGGATGTACACGGAATCTATTATGCTGAGTGAAATAAGACAGAGAGAGAGAAAAATGCAGAAAGATCTCACTCATCTATGGGTTTTAAGAAAAATGAAAGACATTCTTGCAATAATAATTTTCAGACACAAAAGAGAAAAGAGCTGGAAGTTCCAACTCACCTCAGGAAGCTCACCACAAAGAGTGATGAGTTTAGTTAGAGAAATAACTACATTTTGAACTGTCCTAATATTGAGAATATATGAGGGAAATGGAGAGCCTGTTTAGAGTCCAGGCGGGGGTCGGGTGGGGAGGAGGGAGATTTGGGACATTGGTGATGGGAATGTTGCACTGGTGATGGGTGGTGTTCTTTACATGACTGAAACCCAAACACAATCATGTATGTAATCAAGGTGTTCAAGTAAAAAAAATGTTTTTAAGTTTAAAAAAAAATTAAGCCCTTTGCAGAGGGGCTGTAGAGTTAGAACAGTGGGCAAGCATTTTACCTGGAGTAAGCCCTGACCACAGATGAGTCTAACTCCAAAAGTCAAAATAAACACATAAGAGCCAGGTGTTGAATTTTAGAAATTCTTCTAGTTTCCAATATATATGGTAAATTAAACAATATTTTTTAAAACATTTAAAAAATTAAAAATTTAAAAGGTTAATGTAGAAATACTACTTGGCAACATCTCAGAAATAATATCTCCTTAGTAATATAAAGAAACTAAAGCTTCAATTAACCAGAATAACTGGATACAATTTAGAACTGGAAGACCCTAATAGCATAGAGCATAATCCCATGAGTTACATAAAGATTAATATCTATGATTCTTGTCTTCTTTCTCCCTTCTTAACCTTTCCCTTTTCTATCTTCTTCTCCAAGAACATGCCAGAATTTGTTGAGAACTTAAAGTATGACAGAACAAGGCCTTGTACCATTTAGAACACTGTGCTAAAGACATCTTAAAGGGGTCAGACTTTGGCCAGAGAAAGTCAAGTCAGACCTGAGGAGAAATAAGGAAATGTCTTTGTAAAATGTGGAAACTTAAGGGGAGATATGTGGAAGAGACTAGAAGTGACATAATGATGTTGGGAGAGTTTAAATGGTGTTGGTTAACATAGTACTGGAAATACTTGCCCTAGCGATTAGGCAAGAAAAAAATATCAAGGACATGCAGATAAAAAAGGAAAAAGTCAAACACTCACTTTGCAGATGACATGATACTATACTTAGAAAACCCTAAAGACTCTGCTGAAAAACTTCTAGAAACAATAGATTCATTTAGCAAAGTGGCAGGTTACAAAATTAACACACAAAAGTCAATGGCCTTCTTACACATTAATAAGATAGATAGATAGATAGATAGATAGATAGATAGATAGATAGATAGATAGATAGATAGATGATAGAGAGATAGATAGAGAGATAGATAGAGAGATAGATAGATAAAATACTCCATGACATTGAGGCAAAAGGCATCTTCAAGGAGGAAAAGCACTCTCCAAACAAGTGGAAGCAGAGATAAACAGATGGGAATATATTAAGCTGAGAAGCTTCTGCACCTCAAAGGAAATAGTGCCTAGGATACAAAAGCCACCCACAGAATGGGAGAAACTAGTCACTCAATACCCATCAGATAAGGGGCTATATCAAAAATACAAAGTACTGACAGAACTTAACAAAATAATATCATCTAACATAATAAAAAATGGGAAGAAGAAAGCAACAGACACTTCCTCAAAGATAAAATACAAACATCAAAAAGACACATGAAAAATTCTCCACATCACTAATCATCATAGAGATGCAAATCAAAACAACTATGAGGTACCATCTCACACCACTGGCACACATCAAAAAGAACAAGAACAATCAGTGTTGGCGGGAATGTGGAGCAAAAAACATTCTCATTCACTGCTGGTGGGAACGCTTATGGAGATTCCTCAAAAAACTAGAAGTTGAGCTCCCATATGAACCAGCCATACCACTCCTAGGTATATACCCTAGGAACACAAAAATATAATTCAAAAATCTCTTTCTCACACCTATATTCATTTCAGCCCTATTTACAATAGCCAGACTCTGGAAAAAAACAAGATACCCTTTAACAGATGAATGACTAAAAAAGACTGTAGTACATATACACAATAGAATATTATTATTATATTATTCAGGAGAAATAAGTCATGAAATATTCCTATATATGGATGTACATGAAATTTATTATACTGAGTTTAATAAGTCAGAGGGAGAGAGATAGATACAGAAAAGTCTCACTCATCTATGGGTTTTAAGAAAAACTAAGGACATTATTATAATAATCCCCAGGGACAACAGAGATGAGGGCCATAAGGACTGGTTCACAATATAAAGCTCACCACAAGATTAGTGGTGCAGTAAGAGAAATAACTATACTAACAACTATCATGACAATCTTAATGAGTTAGAGAAATAGAATGCCTGTCTCAAATACAGGGAAGGATTGGGGATGAAGGAGGGGGCATTGGTGTTAGGAATGTTGCACTGGTGAAGGGGAGTGTTCTGTTTATGACTGAAAACCAACTACAATTATGCTTGTAATCATGGTGTTTAATAAAAAGAATGTGGTGGTAATAAAAAGGTGGGAACATCAAGAATATAAATTTTAAAACTATTGTGACCAAGTTACTTAAACTGAAAATAAAATTTTATAGAGATAGCACAGCAGCGTTTGCCTTGCAAGCAGCCGATCCAGAACCAAAGGTGGTTGGTTCGAATCTCGGTGTCCCATATGGTCCCCAGTGCCTGCCAGGAGCTATTTCTGAGCAGACAGCCAGGAGTAACCCCTGAGCACCGCCGGGTGTGACCCAAAAACCAAAAAAAAAAATTTATAGAGAGGCTAGAGCAACAGTACAGTGGGGGAAGGCATTTTTCTTGCATACAGCTGACCAAATTTAATCCCTAGAACCCCAAATGTTCCCCATAGTAGCATCAGAAGTGATTCCTTAGTGCAGAGCCAGGGATAACCCCTGAGCACTGTTTTTTATGTTAACTCTCTGTGTCTTTCTGCCACCTCCTCAAAGATCACAGAGATAAAAACCCAGTTTCTCAGAGACCCTGGGCCACTTGGAGTAAGGACTCATTTGTGGAATACACTATTATAAAATATATAGTATATAATATAATATATAATATTATATAATAAATAAAAATTATTAAAAAAATATAATCGTAGAGTAGTTCCCGACTGTGAGAAACTGTGAGTTCTGCCTTTGTGTGTTTGTCCACTGTCCTGTCTTCTGAACCTCTTGGGAGTGGGCCAAAAAGGGCCCAGAACATTCGCTCTCCCGAAATGCCAAGGAACTGCTTCTCAACGTGAAAACCGGCTATAAGCAGTACTTCACAAAGGCAGGTCCCCTATTTGTGATGTCAGGCTGGGAAAATCTATGCCTGCCCAGTGGTTCCCAACTGTGAGAAACTGTGAGTGTTGCCTTTGTGTGTTTCTCTACTGTGCTGTCTCCTGAACCTCTTGGGAGTGGGCTGAAAAGGGTCCAGAAAATTTGCTATCTGAGAGGCTCCAGAAGAGAAATACGTAGCCATGCGCTCTTTATAATGAAAGAACACCACTGCAACAAGAAGAAAAAAAAATCACACTAGGAATTGTGCTGGATCACTGAAGCCCAGCATTTCTCTCCAGACTGTCTTCTCTGCTGCGTGCTCGGGCCTAAGATTTGATCCTGTGTGAGGCTTCATCCATGGAGGGTTTCCCTTCTTTGGAGGTGAGTCAACCCACCCAGAAAGGGTGGAGCCAGAGGAGCATGGCTGTGCACATCGTTTAGCCAATGAATACCACCACAAAACATAGAAAAACCCACAATACAAATGTGACAATGGGGAAACAACGCAGGCCAGCATCAGACATAGAAAATGAAGATGACAATTCTGATGATCAAAAAACAGCCAACCAACTAATCAGTCTCTCAGATAAGGAGTTTAGACAAGAAATATGGAAGATTCTCAAAGAACTCAAAGAAACCATGGATCGAGTTGAACAGAACACTAATAAGAACCAAGAAAATATGAAGACAGAAATCACAAAACTCCAAACTAAAATAACAGGTCAAATAACAGGCCTGAAAAACTCAGTAAGTGAATTGAATGACAAAATGGAAGAGATCTCCAACAGGGTAACAGAAGCTGAGAATAGAATTAGTGCTGTGGAAGATGAGATAAATAACAATCCCATACAGTGGGAGAGACTGGAAAAAAAACTTAAAGCAAATGAACAGACAATGGAAAAATTAGTCAAAGAATGGGAACAGATGAAAATAGAAGTCTATGATAAGCTCAACAGAAACAACTTAAGAATCATTGGAGTCACAGAGACCCAAGAAGAAGATTTCCAGGAAGAATCAATGGTCAAGAACATCATTAAAGAGAAACTTTCAGAGCTAAAGAATATATGCGATCAAATCCTGCATGCCCGAAGAGTACCAACCAAAAGAGACCCCAGAAAAAGAACCCCAAGACACATCCTAGTCACAATGACAAATCCCACAGATAGAGACAAAATTCTGAAAACAACAAGATCAAAAAGAGAAATTACATTCAAGGGAACATCCTTGAGATTTACAGCAGACCTGTCACCAGAAACACTCAAGGCCAGAAAACAGTGGTGGGACATAGTGACAAAACTCAATGAAATAAATGCTTTGCCTAGAATACTGTACCCAGCAAAACTCACTTTTAGGTTTGATGGAAGAATACATGGTTTCACAGACAAACAACAGCTCAGAAATTTTACAGACTCAAAACCAGTCTTAAGAGAAAAACTAAAAAACCTAGTTTAAGACAAGACTGTCCAAAAGACACACTAAATTTCGATATAAAGATGGCATTAAATCCTAGGACAAGTCTTTCTCTCAATGTCAATGGACTAAATGCACCAGTTAAGAGACACAGAGTGGCTAAATGGATCAAAAACTCAATCCAACCTTCTGCTGCCCAAGAGAAACACACCTGAATAGTCAGAACAAACATTGACTCAAAATAAAAGGCTGGAGGAAAATTATCCAAGCAAACAACACCCATAAAAATACTGGAGTGGCCTTACTAATATCAGATAATGCAAACTTTATACTCAGGAAAGAGGCCTAGTAGATATATATATAGGACACTCCATCCCCAGAAACCTGGATACACATTTTTCTCCAATGTACATGGGACATTCTTCAGGATAGACTACATGCTGGCACATAAAACATACCTCCATAATATCAAGAGAACAGACATTTTCAGGCTACCTTCGCAGACCACAGGCTCTGAAAATAATTTCAGAATGTGAACTCCAAAGGGACACAGAAGAAAAACTTTAACACCTGGAAGTTTTAAAGCCTCATACTGAATAACAAGTGGGTCCGAGATGAAATCAAAGAGAAAATTAAAACTTTCCTGGAAACAAATGATAATAAAGACACAAACTATCAGAACTTATAGGACCCAGCAAAAGCAGTACTGAGAGGAAACTGTATATAGCTTTGCAAACACACATCAGGAAGGAAGAAGGGGCCTACCTGAATAGCTTAATGATGCAGCTCATAGGATTAGAAAGAGCTCAACAAATAGACTGAAAAATAGGGAGACAGAAGGAAGTAACAAAGCTGAGAGCAGAAATCAATGAAGTGGAAACCCAAAAAACAATCCGAAATATCAACGAAGGCAGAAGTTGGTTCTTTGAAAAAATAAACAATATTGATAGACCACTGGCAAAACTAACAAAGAAAGAGAGAGACAGAAACTTGTTCCTTTTCTTGTACAGAAATTCGGCTTTAGCTTCTCTTCACTCAAAAAGGAATTTCGGTACCAAAGCCCGCCAAAAGCTCCCCGCTGGCTAGTCTATTTGTGTTTCGTATTTCTAGTATAACCTGGTGCCAGCAGCTTGTTTTTCTGAGTCTAGCTCTATGATGATAAACAATTATTTCTGTCCCCCCAAAAATCTATTTTCCGGCAACTATATAAACATCATAAATATTTCTGTCTCTCTCCTCCTGGTTTCTTGAAAAACCTGTTTTCTGCTTACCCAAAAACACTTCCACCTCTAGCAGGGCTCTTTCTCACCTACAGGATAGTCATTTGATATGTAGAATCTAGGCCTGGTCCCTTTGTACTGTTTCTCTAGAAGATCTCCTACTCTTCGTTTTCCCTGACAACACCCTGCATACCAGAGCCTGTGCTTAAAATGTCATCAGCTGAAAAATAAAATTTGTCTTCTGACTCTTAGACATGAGTCCCCATACATTGTGTGTGGTCATTTATTTTTACAATATTATTCCATTTTTCATTCACTCGTTCTTCCACTTCTTTCCCCGTGAAACGTTCCCGGATCCCACGAAGGTTCTTCTTAGCAACGCTGGCCATCAGCATCAATACCCTGCTCATAGATTGGCAGGATTAACATAATTAAAATGGCAATACTCCCCAAAGTACAGATTTAATGCAATCCCTCTAAAGATACCCATGACATTCTTCAAAGAAGTGGATCAAACACTTTTGAAATTCATTTGGAAAAATAAACACCCTCAAATAGCCAAAGCAATTATTGGAAAAAAGAATATGGGAGGCATTACATTCCCCAACTTAAACTGTATTACAAAGTAATAGTTATCAAAAACAGCTTGGTATCAGAATAAAGACAGGCCCTCAGATCAGTGGAATAGACTTGAGTACTCAGAGAATGCTCCCCAGACATGCAATCATCTAATCTTTGATAAAGGAGCAAGAAGTCCTAAATGGAGCAAAGAAAGCCTCTTCAACAAGTGATGTTGGCACAACTGGCTAGCCACTTGCAAAAAAGCAAACTTAGAACACCAGCTAACATCATGTATGAAGGTAAATCCAAATGAATTTAAGACCTTGATATAATATCTGAAACCATAAGTTATATAGAACACATAGGTATAATACTCCATAGCATTGAGACTAAACTCCTTCTTGAAGGAGGAAACTGCACTCTCCAACCAAGTGAAAGTAGAGATTAACAGATGGGAATATATTAAGCTCAGAAGCTTCTGCACCTCAAAAGAAATAGTGCCCAGGATACAAGAGCTACCCACTGATTGGGAGAAACTTTTCACCCAATACCCATTAGATAAGGAGCTAATATTCAATATATACAGGGTTCTGACAGAACTCTACAAGAAAAAAACATCTAATCTCATAAAAAAAATGGGGAGAAGAAATGGACAGACACTTTGATAAAGAAGAAATACAAATGGCCAAAAGGCACATGAAAAAATGCTCCTCATCACTAATCATCAGGGAGATGCAAATCAAAACAACGATGAGGTACCACTTCACACCACAGAGACTGGCACACATCACAAAAAATGAGAACAAGCAATGTTGGTGGGGATGCGGTGAGACAGGAACTCTTATCCACTGCTGGTGGGAATGCCATCTAGTTCAACCTTTCTAGAGGGTGATATGGAAATTCCTCCAAAAACTGGAAATTGAGCTTCCATATGATCCAGCTATACCACTCCTAGGAATATACCCTAGGAACACAAAAATACAATACAAAATCCCCTTCCTTACACCTATATTTATTGCAGCACTATTTACCATAGCAAGACTCTGGAAACAACCAAGATGCCCTTCAACAGATGAATGGCTAAAGAAACTGTGGTACATATACACAATGGAATATTATGCAACCATCAGGAGAGATAAAGTCATGAAATTTTCCTATACATGTATGTACATGGAATCTATTATGCTGAGTGAAATAAGTCAGAGAAAGAGAAAGACGGAGAGTGGAATCACTCATCTATGGGTTTTAAGAAAAATGAAAGACATTTCTCAACAATTTTTAGAGACATAAGAGAGCTGAACATTACAGCCGACCTCATAAATCTCACCACAAAGAGTGATGATTTTAGTTAGAGAAATAACCACATTGCGAACTATCCTAACAATGAGAATATATGAAGGAAGTGGAAAGCCTGTCTGGAGTACAGGTAGGGGCAGGGAGGAAGGAGGGATATTTGGGTCATTAGTGATGGAAATGTTGCACTGGTGATGGGGGGTGTCATCTGATATGACTGAAACCCAACCACAATCACATTTGTAACCAAGGTGTTTAAATAAAAAATATTATAAAAATATATATAAAATATAAAAATATTATTTAAAAAAGGGGACATTATACTCCCAAACATGGTAGGAACACTGCTTCTCTCTTTGAGTTCCCATCTCGCACATAAACATAGTATCTAGGGCAGCAACAGCCATTTGGGACATCACTGACTTCCTCTCTCATACCACTTTCCAAATATCCAATGTCCCATACCTCTCCACACAACTTTGCATGAACAACACATGAGCTGTGCAATAACTGTGCTTATGGGTAAGGTCAGCTTCTTGCTGCAGGTCAAGACTGGGCTAGATAGAGTCATCGACTGTCATGCTCCCTTCAACTAAATTCCTGCCTCTTTATGTTCAAAAAGTATATACTGGCTCCAATATCACAACTTGGGGAAACAGATGGCTCTGGGAAGAAAAAAAAATCTCAATGTTAGTCTTCCTAGATTCAATGCAGCTTCAGTGACTATATCCTGTGTTGGTTGATTCAGAAGATGTGATTGTGGCAAAAGAATAAAATGCCAAGTTGGAAGCATTTTGTACAGAGTTAGTGCAGGGAGGAAGTTGGCATCCACTTTATTCACATTTGAGATGCCTTGTGTTGTTCATCAAGCAATCAGCTCTGCCATGTTAATAGTGACTGAGTGTGGGAGAAGGCACTTTAGTCCTTCCTTGGGAATTTTTTTTCTCTAAGCCATGGTTAGCAAGCTATGGGCAAATAGGCCCCTCAAAGTGTTCAGTAGAGATGAAGGCACGCAAAGGTAATGGGCAGAAGACGATCTCCCCAAGATTACATTCCATAAAATGGAATTGGCAACATCTGCTCAATCTACTGTAGATAAACAGTGAACTATTTTCCATCTCATTAACTGAGAGGATGAGATATTAAATAAACCCCAGGGGCCTCGTGCTTTGTTATTACATTTAAGGCTCGGCCCAGACTTGCTGCATTAGCTAATTCTTAGGATGGTTTGCAGTCTGAAATTCATTCATTCATTCATTCATTCATTCTCTTCTCTCTGTCACTTTGTCTCTTCCTATCTTTTTCTCTTTCCTTCTCTCTCACACACACATACCCCATATCGCTAAAAACCAAAAGTTCCTGCTTAATCCAACTGTCTCTAATTACTACTCACTTAGCTTAAATTATTAACCATGTCATCAACTGTGATATATGATGCTTCTAGGTCTCCAAGCAGGATACTAATAGAATTATCTAATTCTATTAAGCTGCAAACAACTGCCCATAAAATATTTATCAGCCTGAGTGCACTCGAAGAAGACAGAGGGGAGTGCTGACACACCCCTGGTGGGCGCTCCCTTCCTGCAATTTTGTCACATAAAAGATTCAGCCGAACCAGCTCATCAGAATGGTTCCTATTGATCAACTGCCTATTACCTGTTTAATCAAAATCAATGGAAATAAAGAGTTTAGAGAAACTTACAAGGTAGGGTATGGATTTCTTTGATACTTGGTTAAATAAGTAAATTGGTTAAATTCTAGCTAACTTGATTGTAAACACTTAAAGTTTATTTTGCCATGGGGGAAAACTGTGGGTGGTCAAATAATTAGATTTTTCAGAGCACTGAATTGTATTTTTAATAAAATACTGAAGGAGTGTCCAATTGGGATGCCCTCACCTACTTCTTGGGAAAGGGCCCCCGAGAAAATGGGCACCTCGATCTCCCTCACACAGAAGCATGCAGACAGGAAAGATAATTCCAGTGTGCACGATGGCAAGTGTTCATGCACCACACATGCAAGATACATCTTGAATGTCCCAGAGGATCTGGGGAAAATGAACAAAGAAAGTCTCGCCTCTAGACAAATCTCTTTTAATGGGAATCCAAAACCCAAATTGCAAGACGATTCTTAATAGTGGAGAAGCCAGAAAGGAAACAGCAAAAAGAAAGAGGCATGGAATCCAACTCAGCTTCAACCAGATTCTCAATATACAGAGAAAGCTGGGCTGGAAAAAAAAAGGAGGGGGGAAATTACTGTAGTGAATAATTAATGGTGGTTTGCATCCTGATTATTGGGTTTAGAGATGGCAACAAACTCTCTTGTAGGCTGGTTTTGAGAAAAGACTCTTTCCAGAAGCAAAATAATTAAGTAAAAGTGAAAAATCAGCAGTAGGGGTATCAAGTCTCAAGACACATAAAACAGGAAAATAAACACACTGTGTTATGGTCAGACTGAAACAAAGTTTTACTCCCCCCCCCCCAGAAGTATGAGTCTTAAATCATTTTAAATGGACTAATCTCACAAACATCATGTTGAATGGGGATCAGTCAAAATAAAAAAAGTGCACGTTCTAAACTGTTAAGTTTACATAAGATTCAAAAATAGGCAACATTAGGTCCTTCTTTAAGGAGAAAGACAATTATTTTAAGAAGAGAAGGCAAGGGTAGGAATTGAGGAGAGGGCCTAAGGGAGGGTTTACAAGTCTGACAACATTCTCTGCTTGGTCTATGAGCTGGTTTCATGCATCTTCTCCCTCTGGGAAAATGCTTCCACTTTTTGAAATGTGTGTTATTCTTCAGTAAAAAGTTTACTTTCCAAAAATAAAGCAACAGAGCAATTTTTGTGGGGCCTTAGGCAAGTCACTTATCTCTAAATGCTGAAGCTTCCATTATGTGTAAAATAAGCATTTGGACAAGATGCTCTTCAGATATCTGTTGAAAAAATGGTTTGATCTACAGACAGTCATTGACCTCATTTTGGTGGTCAGATATAATCCTCCACCTTTTGCTATTTCCTTATAAACCTTACTTAAAAAGCAAGTTTTAGGGAAGTATAATCCAGAGATGACCTGATATAGACAGGTAGGAGGAATGAATGGATGGATTAAGTGGGTGTGTGGTGGGTGGATGGATGGGTGGGTGGATGGGTGGGTGGATGGGTGGGTGGGTGAGTGGATGGATGGATGGATGGATGGACAGATGGATAAAGAATGGCATAGATATGTCAGAAAGGGGGAGAAGAGAAAGAAAAAAGAAGAGAATATGAAGAAGTGGAAGAAAGAATTTCTTGCAAAATTAGACCACAAGGATAAAGAACAAGGCACATATTGTTCTGTGCTTAACTTGCTGCCTTCAATTTCCAATTTTCTTTCTCACCCTCAAGAATTTGTCTCTCAAAAAAAAAAAAAAGAATTTGTCTCTCAAGTTTCTTTCAGTTCCTCATTCAAATGGAAATACTTTATCCTTACAGTTCAACATTCTAAGTCTACAAAAAAAAAGACTTCTCATGACTATTTTTAAAAACACCTGACCTCAAATATCCCTCCCTACAATTATATAGGACCCTGATGTTTTCTTCCATAGTGTATCTTACATTGACCATCCTTAACCTAGCAAAGGACTCAACTTTGAGAGGACACAGAAACAGACAATAACCAGGAGACTTGTACATCTCTAAAAGAGTCAGTTTGGGTACAAGGTGACACTTCCAGAGCTGAATGAAGATATAAAGGAATAGGAGGAGATATTCTCCCATAACCCAATTCCCATCTGACACCAACTACTGCCTGATCATTCTCATGTTTCTACAAGATACAGCCTTATGAATTTCCCCCATGCAGCAAAGACATAATATTCCACTAACTGCCCTCCTTTCACCAAACAATCATGAGTCATCAAAGTAAATGCTTCACTTTTTAAACTGTTATCTATAGAACATTTGAGAAGGACAGCTCCAAATTTCCCTTAAGTCACTGAAGAAATCAGAGCATAGAGCTGTCTACTGGCAGAGCTTTATATGGACAGACTGGAGATTCATTGGGGACTGAGCATATGTCACCAATTCATGAACAAAATAATGGACAGAGAGAGCTTAAAGTCCCTCAAGTGTGAACTATTACAACTTTAAAATTCCCTAGGAGTGTTATCTCTTAAAAGGACAAAATAAAGTACAAATCAAGAATTGTTCTTTGGAGGAATATTCCTAGATTGTGTTGTCAAGAAAGAGATAATAATGTCATTTCTCCTTAGCTCTCGGGGAGAAGAGAAGATCCCAGAGAATACGAAAAGAGCTGGTTACCTGTCACGATCTCTTACAAATATTAAACAGAGGCCCGAAACAGTATGGTTGATTTTTCTTTTTTTTTTTTTTTGGTTGATTTTTCTTAATAAAGCACCTTCCTCTCAAGGGCTGCACACATGCACACATGCAGACACACATAAATGCACACATATGCATGAATAATATATACATGATAGCACACACCAGAGTATACAAACACACACATGCTTTTCTGTTTCTCTGTCTCACACACTCGTGACTGGGACTAGTGTCTCCTCTGAACTCACAAAGGACTCTTCTACATATCCAGGGAGACATGAAACAAAACTATGTCTGGAAGATTTATACTCAGGTGACAATCTGCTTCCCCAGTCTTTTAAAGCAGAAGCCATTGTACCAGACTATTTAGCTCCTGAGAAATGCTCCTGAGGATAATGGAAAGAGATCCTGTAGAAATAACAGTCTTTTCCTCTACTAGAGAGTGGAAGCAAGCTGCAATAGGCATATGAGGATTGGGGCAGGAACTGAGAGCCATTGCCACAGCTGGAATCCATCCTCAAATAAATGGTAGTTGCTGAGGCCACCAATGGTAAGGCTGGAGATGTTTCCTCTGCTAACCCAAAGCTATTTTATTATGACAAGGGAAGTTTTATGTGCAAGGTTGCCCAGGTAATTTTTACTTTTTGGCTTTGGAGCCACACCTGGTGGTGTTAAGGGCTTACTCCTGGCTCTGTGCTCAGGAATCTCTTCTTCCAACAGTGCTCAGGGACCGAATACAATGCTAGTGACAGAATAAGATCCAACAGTAAGTGAGGCAAGTGTTTTAACTCCTATACTATCGATCACAAGACTATACATTCCGGGGCTGGCATGGTGGTGCTAGAGGTAAGGCGTCTGCCTTGCCAACGCTAGCCTAGGACGAACCGCGGTTCGATCCCCTGGCGTCCCATATGGTCCCCCAAGCCAGGAGCAACTTCTGAGCGCATAGCCAAGAGTAACCCCTGAGCATCACCGGGTGTGGCCCAAAAGCCATTAAAAAAAAAAGACTATACATTCCAAAGACTGCCAGATATCCTTATCTTTCCTGAGGCAAGATTGTCATGTGGCTATGTTCTAGCCACTGATAGAGATATCAACAGTCACAGGAAACTTTCTTAACAGTAAGGCATGAGACCAGAGCGACAGTACAGTAATTAGAGCTCCTGCCTTACATGCAGCCAGCTCAGGTCACATGCGATCCCCCGAGTATTCCCAGTGTCAATTTCTTGGCACAGAGCCAAGAAATAGTAAATCCAGACACCACCAGGTATAACCCCCGAACAATACAAAATATCAATACATGTAATTGTATTGTGCTTTCTCTTCACTTGCTGAAATTCAGACATAACAGTGGTAGCTAAAGCTACCATTATAAACCCAGATCCCAGTAATGGAAAGGATGGAAAGAAATAATGTTGAGAATAGACATGCTGGGTGCACACATCTCGGATGTGATTGAGGAGCCTTAAACCACGTCCACTTAGCACCCAAACCAACTTCAGAAAACTTAAAGCCTGGCCTTGGAATTGATCAGCCAACCTTTGGCTCATGTGGAATGATGATTCCCTATGATTCATACCATGCCCAGCACACCCAGCATTGTGACTGAAACTCTTCCTAAGAGTATGGCACAGTGACCAACTCTACTCCCACAAAAAGGAAGCACACACACACACACACACACACACACACACACACACACACACACACACACACACACACACACACACACACGCTACAGTGGCTGGAATCAGAGCCTCATCAAGGCAGCACCATGGCCAAACAACCATTTGGAAATTATCCCCAGAATCTGATCAGCAGTGGAGACACCCACAGCCCTGAGGCTAACTCATTCCTCTTTCTTTCCAGCCAGGAGGCAGAGGAAATCCAGTGCAGAATCATCTAAATCAACTATAACTGCCAGGACCCAGTGTAAATGGAGGAAGAAGTGAATGTGCAATGGAAATTGCGGGGTAGAGGGGCTTAAAGTAAACTTAATAGACTGGCTCTACTTTCTGTGATTCTGTGATCTGTCTTCATGAGACTTGAGAAGAAATAAATGTGACTCATGAGCCTGCCTGCCTCAGACCGATGCTCAGGGGATTGTAGTTTTTGGTTTTTAGAGGTGTGTTGAATGTGTGTGTAAGTGTGTGTGTAAGTGTGTGTGTAAGTGTGTGTGTGTATGTTACTATCAGACAGGACACAGAAAGATTTGAATGGAGAGAAAAATTAATGGAAAACAAGATCTGAATCAAGGAAGATCTTGAATGTACAAGAATTTTTAAGAATTTAGTACAGAAAACTTTTTAATTTTTTTTTGGTTTTTGGGCCACACCCGGTGATGCTCAGGCATCACTCCTGGCTATGTGCTCAGAAATCTCTCCTGACTTGAGGGACCATATGGGAAGCTGGGGGATTGAACCACAGTCCATCCTAGGCTACCTTGAGCAAGGCAGATGCTTTACCGCTTGCGCCACCGATTTGGCCCCACACAAAACTTTTCTAAACAGAAAAATAAAAGTTGAGTGAGAGTCTCATAAAAGAGCTTTAAGATCATTTATCTCAATGGTTGTTTTCCTAAATATACTGTTGGCATCATCTGTAGCATATTTGGTAGTATGCAATCAGGTGTCTTTCTGGTTGTTCAATTGTCGAGGACTACACAGAAAGACTCGGGATATGCATCACACACCCAACTATATTTCTGGGCTGCCTTTCCTCATTATGTAGCTTCATCTCCTTGGTTCTTGAAATGAGCCCCAAAACCAAGCACACACCCTCCTTTTCTTACTGTCTACCTCTGACAGTGTTGAGTTCAGTTCTAGGTAATGGAGCATGCAGTAAAATGTATCTTCAGTTATAAAGAGACTTGACTATTGACACAGCCCAGAGGGGAACTGCCACAAGATGATATTTTATTGGTTTACCATTGACTTGCAATGCAATCTGCAATCATAGGCACTTAGCTTCATACCCCTACAGTTGTTCAAGTCTTACTTCTCCTAGTATCCTTGCAAAAGGCTGGTATAGGACGGACCTGGGTTTAATCCCTGGCAAACCATATGAACTCCCTCAACAAGGAGCAATTTCTGAGCACATAGCCAGGAGTAACTACTGAGTGTCACCAGTGTGGCCCAAAACCAAAAAAAAAAAAAAACAAAAAAATTTCAAGGCCACCCCAACATTGAAAAGACTCTTCATTTCTCTCACTCCACTTTTAATAATCACAGATGGCACAAATGATAATTTGAGTTGTCTTTATGATTTTTTCTAGCTTATTTGCTTTCATTATTTGTACTTTATTCATGAGAAAACAAAAATTTCTTCATTGCTTTTCTAACAATATTCTTGGGAGGGGACGGCTAGAGAGAATGAAGCAGATTAAGAGCACTTGCCTAACTCCTGTGCTATCTCTCCACTGTGCTACCTCTCTGGCCTCTGAAATTTTCTTTTGGAAGCTCCAGAATATCACAGAAGATGAAGAATCTCAATCAGGCAAACATGCATCTTTTTATTTTGGACCCACTTCCTCCTGGTTGTCAAACAATGGTGTAGCATCTATTTTTTCCTAGGTGTGCTCAGGGATCACTCCTGGAAGAGCTCAGTGGACTGCATGTGGCTGCAAGCAAGGTAAGCAGAACCATTATCTTCAGATATCTCTCAGGACTGACCTTTATGTCCTCTGAAAACATCAGAATAGAAGAAACAGGATAGAAAAGACTTCCATCTCACACAACTCTACCCATCAGAGCAATCATCCCCAAGCCCTCACAGTACCTTTCCTTTCTGATAACTGGCCAGAATGGGCTCAGCTATGTATCTTGGGAACAAGCCCTAGGAAGCAGGAATGGGATCATTACAACTGGCTTGGACCAAGTTCATTGAGCATATTGAAAGCAGGCATTCTCTGTGCCAAATATAGACATGGACCAGGAGGAGGAAGAGGAAGTGATGATTTGACAACATCCAGAAGGTTCTGCCATATCCATGGAGGTGGCTTTGACAGCTCTCATCAAGATGAAGCCCACCAGCACAATCCCCCACAATGAGTAATAATATCCCAGCCAGGAGACTAAGCACAAGTGAGAAAAGGCTGTGTCAGAGTCTGGATATAAATCCTATAGGATTATCACTGCACAGAGATATCACAGGCAGAGAGCTCAACTGAGAACTGAGGGGTATGAACCCACAGGTGGGGTTCTATTTCCAGGGTAGTGCCAGCTCCACAAAGGACCTGCTCTGACAGCTGGAGATGGCATCCCAGATGTAAAAGAAATGATGAGAGAGAACATCAAGATGACCACCTTCCACCTCCCTTTTCACAGGACCCAGACTGGCGTGGCCAGTAGCTACTCCACCAAACCCCTTGCTGATTTTCCACCTTCTGGAGCTTATTATGGAGCATGCTCAAGAAAAGGTGCTCTCTGAGTACCAGCAGCTCTGCCCACAGTAGGGTTGGCGTGGGCAATGAGCAGGTTTGACCAGCCCTCAGCCAGCTCCAGAACAGCATTCCAGAGTTGAAGTGTGATACACTAAGCGTGGCTTTCGTCCCTTGCTCGAAAAGCTTACAGCTGCTAATATTTACAGAAATAGGAAGCAATTACAGTTCGTTGCCACAGGAGGAACTTAAATAATTTAAATATTTTAATGCCTTCAATTCTTTCCAAGCCATCTTTCCTCCAGAACCAGCTGCTTCCAGCTCTCCTCAGAAGGCGGAGGGGACCTGTAGAGGGTGCTCCTTCTGCTAGCTGTCCCCCACCACCACGTGTACACACACCCAGCCCTAAACCTAAGAGCACGGTTTTTGGCACTCACAGCCTTTCTCCCACATTTGTACTTCATTGCCGGAAAGGGTTCCTACCCCCACAGGCACTGAGACACCACCACCATCTGCCCGGGCTAAACTGGGCACACTGGCATTGTGCAGACAGTGCCATAATGCGGCTTCACAAATTAAACTAATTTATTTCAGTCACCATCTTTATGACACAGGAGTGGCATAACAAGAATAGAAGAGAAAGGGGAATGGGGGAGAGAGATGGAGCAGGTTGGATGTCAGGCAGAAAGAAAGTCAAGTTTCCAGTGTCCCACGTTTTCATCTGAGCCCCTCAAAGAGTCTCTCCTGATTCAGATAGACAGGCTCCTTCCATAACGGTTCACAGAGAGGGAAGAGTGGATTAGAAAACACAATCAGAAATGTTCTGGGGGGCCGGAGAGATACTACAGCAGTAGGGCATTCATCTTGCACGGGGCCAACTTAGGATGGACCTGGGTGAGATTCCCAACATCCCATATGATCCCTGAGTCTGCCGGGAGTGATTTCTGAGCTCAGAGTCAGGAGTAACCCCTAAGTGCTGCCGGGTGTTTCCCAAAAAAAACCCAAAATAAAAATAAAATAAAAAAAGAAATCTTCTGAACTGCACAGAATGTCAGGGAGAATGTCATGGGAGATAGAGTGAGATCTAAGTGATGGATACTAGAGCCACTGATATCACCAGCGAACCAGTGAGAACAGAGACCTGAAATCAGGCCTTCCTCACATACTCCAAACAAATCCAACTCAAACACCAGCTAACAGTGATGAGGTACCACTCTATTTGCTGTTTCCCACAACCCAGATTGTGGCCTTGATAGTGACCTCCTTGCCAACAGATCCATAATCACTGCTCACCACCTTCTCCTAGGTGAGTCAAACCCATCACCTCCATCACTGTAGTATTAGATATTACTGATGATCTTCAGTCTTCAGGTGATCATTCTCCTCTTCTCTGTACCCATCACAAGCTTCAGAAATGTCCAGAAGATATAGGATATACACATTCTTGGATACTGCTTCCTCTATGTAGGTCATGGTTGCTGGTTCCTGGTTCTTGGTTTCCCTTCTCCTTACCACTAGACTTCCAGCTCCTTGAAAATACAAACTGGCTCTTATTTATCTTCTTCCAACCTAAAGAAAGGAAAGGGACATAACATTTGTGGAGCATTTTAACTGTATCCCACAAATTCAAAGGCTTGCCATGCACCATATTAGTCACCCAAGCCAAAGAGAATAATGCCAGTGTCCCCATACAAACTGGTGTGTACAACAAAGAGGGACATTTCAAAGGCTTTTCTTTCTTTGTTCTCAGACAATATAACATACTTTCAGGATATGTGAAGAATCCAATGATGTGAGATGAGCATGCAAGGAAAAGAAAGTTGGCAAAGAATGGGAATAAGGAGAACAAAGATGAACTGACCCTGATAAATTTCAGTAAACTAATGATCATAGGTAAATAAGCCACAGTGAGGGATGGCATGGCTCTGATCTGGGCAGATACAGCTAAAAGTGGCACTATGGTTGTTTCTCAGAAGAAAGCCTGGCTCAAAAAGATGTATTTTTCTTCTAAATTATTCGCCTACCTTTTTATTTATCTTCTGTAAGTACATCTGACAGCTATTTTAGAGTTAATGCAACTGGGTCTGAGTCATATATGTGTGCAGATCAAATTCAGAGAGACATAAGGGTTGTGGATATAGATCAAATTCATATATAGATGTTAATATTACGGGATATTTAAAGTCCCTTCAAAAAGTCAAATACAAGAAAAAGCCTTAACACTCTCAAATATGCTTCCATGTGGAATGTTCTCATTTGCTTTTTTTCTTTTTCCTAAAATCTTGGTATCCTGCTCTCTGCATATCAGGAATCTCACATACTCATAAAGGGCTAGAGCAATAGCACAATAGGTAGGGTGCTTGTCTTCTATGTGAAGAACCAAGGTTCAATCTCTAGCACCCCATATTGTTCCCCAAGCCCTGACAGGAGTGAACCATGAACACTACTCATCACATTATCTTGGCAATGATGCCTTGTTTGAAAACACTTATCAAGAGAGATGGTAAGGGGCCCAAGCAATAATACAGCAGGTAGGGTACTTGCCTTGCATGTATCCCATAAGGGTAAGTACCTTAAGCATCAGAAGTGATTCCTGAGTGCAGAGCCAGGAATAACTTCTGACCACCCCATAAGAGAGAGAAAGAGATGAAAAAAAATCATTGTTAGAAACAACCTCTTCTTCCTCCATAGAAAAGTTCATCTAAGTGGTGAAATTCAATAGCTATACTAAATTCTTGTTCTGAGCCATCCTGAGCTCACTGAAGACAGGAGTCATATCTTTATTCATCACATGTTGGATCTGGAATATGTTTCCAATAGGTGGTAGGCCTTATAAAAAGGTGTACACAATCATTCCTGCAAAAAACAATAAGCATACTGCAGGCAGAACAATAGTACAGTGGAGAAGGCACTTGCCTTGCCTGCAGCCAACCCAGGTTCAATCCCCAGTATCCCAGATGGTTCCCCAAGCCCTCTTCAGAACTTATGCCCTGAGAACAGCTGGGTGTGACCCAAAACATAAACAAATAAACAGACTTTAATTTTAGAAGACAAATAATATTTTCCATGCCCACTGAGAAGTCAACTTCTTTTGAGGGGGTCCACACCTGGAGGCACTCGGAGATTACTCCTGGATCTGCACTCAAAAATCACCCCTGGCAAGCTCATAGGACCATATAAGAGGCCAGGAATTGAACACAAGTCAGCCACACGCAAGGCAAATGTCTGATCCACTGTGCTTTCACTCTGCCCCCTAATCCCCAGCCCGTCAACTTCTTTATTTAAAGCACACACTTTATTTGTATTAGTTACAGACTCATTCACCTTGCTGCACATTA
Organism: Suncus etruscus; assembly: GCF_024139225.1. Lineage (NCBI taxonomy): Eukaryota > Metazoa > Chordata > Mammalia > Eulipotyphla > Soricidae > Suncus > Suncus etruscus. The sequence continues at coordinate 127,874,782 of NC_064853.1, forward strand.
AAGACTCTTTTGTGTGTGTGTGTGTGTGTGTGTGTGTGTGTGTGTGTGTGTGTGTGTGGTTTTTGGATCACACCCGGCAGTGTTCAGGGGTTATTCCTGGCTCCAGGCTCAGAAATTGCTCCTGGCAGGCATGGGGGACCATATGGGATTCCGGATTCGAACCAATGACCTCCTGCATGAAAGGCAAATGCCTTACCTCCATGCTATCTCTCCGGCCCCACATTAAAGACCCTTGAGTAAACCAGAAGCACAAAGTTTCTGTTCTTTAAATATTCTAAATAGGAGAAATTACATACTAATCCAGGGAGGGATGACGGAAAATTCCTATAGCTCTAAGTATCTAATGGTTTTTTCATCCTCGTCCAATATTTTTATGTAATATTATACACAATTTAGCTCAAAGATAGGGTCCTATATGGTTTCATAATTTCCTTTTATAATTCTATATCTGTATTTTCTTCAGATTAGATAAAAATGTGATACAATGTTCTTTCAGACTTATATTGACAACTATTTATTAGTAACTCACTGTTTAATGGTCTATATATATCACCAACTACCCATGCCAAGAACATGTTACAGAGAAGGGTCTCTATTACAGAAACACAAACAAACCAACTCACTCAGTATTCAGAGCAGAACTTGAGAGATTGTCCACCAAAAGTTTACATTTCTGACTCTCACCCTAACCCAGGGCAGCTCTGATTGGCCCAAACCTTTCATTTATAAGATCATAGAGAGCATTATTTTATCAGCTTGCCAGCCAGGAGGCTAGCCATCTGACATCAAGGGTGTGAGGGAGGGAGGAAAGAAGCGGACACTCTGACATGAATCAGCGCTGTGCTGATGGACACGGCAGTTTATCACCAGCAGAATCCCAGACACAGTATGGCAGACAAGCCATCAATTACATCAACTCCTGGCGAGTTCAAATACAACAATAAACAAAGAAAAGGGCATCAGAGAATAGCCGTGCAGATCACGGCCAGCAGCTGCAGGGATGGGGCAATGTTTGATCTTATTTTAGGGGGAAATAAGAGAGATGAAGGCTACTCTTGGCTTTAAATCTCCCAGTGGTTTGCTCCCCTAAATCCATCACCCCTGAGATCATCATGCCTCAGAGACAATCAGTCAACACCCACTAATCCAATGGCTCTTTTGGCTGTTGGTCCACCTTTCCCACTTGGCTAGTCAACATGTGTTGGTGTTCAGAAGCCATGGGTTGAGGTTACGGTCTGTGACACTTTAGGTGAATTTTGGAAAACAAGAACCACAGTGATTAAATCCATAATTCACAAGTGATCCTTACTCCTTCCTGAGAAAAAAACACTGGATCCAAAGCAAACTATCCTCATGAGTGATTAAGCAATGCAGTTTTATAGGGAGGAAATTCTGATAAATGATTGTGACATTTGCAGATTGCAGTTTCAGAGACTGGCCTGACCTCTTAGCGAGAAACACCCTAACAAGACGAAAAGCAGGGTGATTATATGTTGAAGTTATCACATCTTTATATAGAGCAATAAATTAAATATGCTTGGAACTTTGCCTTTGTCCAGAGGCTTGCTTACAGCCCTCCTTGCTCAAAGGTCACACCCAGCTCTGTGTTCAGGCGGGGACCATGCAGTGCTGGGGACAGAACCCAGAGCACCTACATGTAAAGAACACACTCAGCCTATAAAAGCTTTCTCTCTATTACCTACTGATCTTAAGTTGGGGTTAGCAAATTTCTGCTTTCTAAAATGTTGAAAACATTAACTATGAAGCTTAGATTTTTCTCCCAGTTGCCCATATGTATCTCAGTGATGAAAACTGATGACCTTGGGCTAAGGATGTGGTGCAGTAGTGTCACTCATACCTGGCATATGAGAGAACCTGGGATTGATCCCCATACCATGGGGAAGGTATATTAATGACTCGTTCAATGAGTTATAACATTCAAATCCTGATCTAAGCACAGCCTCTGGAAAGGTAGTCATGGGGCCAAAGATAGTATAGGAGGCAGGGCACTTGGTTTCTATTCCCAGAACCCTGTACGGTCCCCAGAACCCTGCCAGAAGTTATTCCTGAGCACAGATCTGGGATTAAGCCTTGAGCACTACCAGTTGTGCCCCCTCCAAAACAAACAAATGAACAAAAGCAAAAGAAAAATCTCCTAACTAAAACAATAGCCTGGTGATTCCCTGAAGCACCCTAACCCCACCCAATATAATGAAGATTCAGAGACATAAAACTTTGTTTTGTTGCTTGGGACCACACCTAGCTGTGCTAAGGCTCTACTCTTGGCAGGGCTCAGGTATAGGGGATCAAACCCGCATCAGTAACATGCAAAGCAAATGTCAAATTCACTGTGATCTCTCTTCAGCAGCCCTGTGCAACATTATTTAAAGCACAAGGTACAGAATAAAAGACTTGGCTTCTCAACTCTCCATGCTAAAATTTAATCAAACTTCAAAAGAGCCGTTGATCTGTCTTCAGGAGAAAAAGGGAGGGGAGTTATGTGTAATATCTTTAATGTATGGATGGCTGGGTAGAGCAAATGACTGTAGCACAGAAGGTTTATCTGTAAACACTGCAGTGAGTCTGGGGTTTTTAACCACAATAAATGGTTGGTTTCAATCAGCGGCTGCTAGCAGGAACTCCGTGGCCCATAGGAGCAATTACCAGTCTCTTGACTGAAGCACAGGGCAATTACAAGCTACCCGAGTGCTCCCATGATCCCCGAGCACTTGACTGTGTGTGATGCTAATGGAACCGGGACAAGAAACTGGTTCGTGGCTTCCCGTCTTGGCAGCAGCCCCTCCACAAACTTGCCCACATGTGTTTTCTTCCTTCATAAGACCGCAGCACAGATAAAAAGAAGGCAATCTGCGGATGTGATGGCAATTATCACCCAAAAACACAGACAGTGGGGTTCTCTTTTACAGTCCTGTCAAAGCCTGGCACTCACCCTGATTTTGCACCATGCCTGGCTCTGTGGTTTTGCAGGTTGAATTTTACCCAAGATTCCACTTCTGCCTCTGAATCCTGAGTCGAACAGAGAGTTGGTATCTCTGAGAAGTGATGAAGAAGCTGTTGGGAAACAGGCAGCAAACTGGTAACTAAATTTGACTGCTGTGGAAATTAAAAATAAAAAACACAGTCACTGGGTATCCTTAGCAAGGAAAGCTCACTGAGATTAAAGTAAGCAAAAAAGAGTTAAATAATACATCAAATTTAACCTCATTTTTGGTTACACCAGTTTTCTAAAATCATCCAGGCATGGAATTGAAAGTTCTCACCTGGAAGCTTCTGGACAAGCCCCAAAGGAGTCGCCATAATCATCCCCAGTGAAAGAACAGGAATGTGGAGACTCTGAGCCATGTCTTTAGAGTCTCATCCTAAGGATGTGAACCCATATTTCCAACAGTCCAAATGCTCTAAAGTATTTTGGACTAAAGACCTGCTCTAAAAACCAGTGCCTCAAGGCCAGAAAAAGTCTTTGATTCAATCCCCAGCACCCTGAGCCCTGCCAGTAATGATACCTAATCTCAGAGTCAAGAGTCACCCCTGAGCGCTTCCAGGTGTGCCCCCCCCAAGAAAAAGGCCAGAAAAGGAGTAAAGGAGTCAGAATAAAGAGTTGCAAAGGTTTCAGTGTTGGCTTGATCCTTAGCACAACATGGATCCTTAAGTATGCCTGGTGTCCCACTCACTCACTCATAAATGCAATGAAGAAGAGTACAGGGGCCAAAGAGATAGCATGGAGATAGGGCATTTGCCTTGCATACAGAAGGACAGTGGTTCGAATCCTGTCATCCCATATGGTCCCCCAAGACTACCAGGAGCGATTTCTGATTGTAGAGCTAGGATTAACCCCTGAGCTCTGCCAGGTGTGACCCAAAAACAAAAACAAAAACAAAAACAAAAGAAGAAGAAGAAGAGTACAGAGTACATCCTAAAAAAAAGACCAGGAAGCATAGGCAGTTCTTATATCACAGGAATGGCAGATAGCACCAAATTGCAAATTCTGTGAAACAGACATAAGTCTTAAATTCAGATTAATATAACATAAAAGCATCCCTAAGGGAATCTGCAATAAGTTAGGAAACCTGTATCAAGGTGTGAGTGAGCCCCAAGAGAAGAAAAAGTCTACTGAAAGAGTCCATTTCTCATCAAAACTAGACATTCTATCATAAATTGGAACTTCTATGGGGAGGAGTTAGATAGGATTGTCCTGGAAACACTGCAAAGGTAAGTGGGTACTCTGGTAATAAGTGTGGGACTGGAATGATGCATGCATGAAAAATAAAATTAACAATATGCAAACCCTGGTACTTTGATAAAAGTGCGTTGTAGCTTTTGTTTGTTTGTTTTTAAATAAAAAAGGAAAATCCATTTCTTCCTTCAACTGGCAAGATTGGATCTTTGTTCTCATCCAGTAGGAAGCTCTTTGCAAATCACAAGATTGTGATTGTTTTCACTTCACTGTTGCTGCCCAGAATGTCGCTGACCTTGTATGCCTGAAAAATGGGGCAGGAGCCCAACCATATCCTAATAAGGAGCTTCCTGCATGTTGCCCAGCTCCTGGAAAGTGCACAGTGCTTGCTCATTTGCCTCCTTTCTTTCCCTATGAAATAAGCAAGCCTGTGGGGAGTGCTTGCTTCTTCAAGTGCCCTGAGGGTTGTACAGACAGCTCCATGCCACACTCCATAACTTAGTGGAAGGCAGAAGAAGAGATTCCAAGGACCAACACCACAGCTGGGTAAAGTCCCCATTTCCCCCTTCCTACTCATAGTTCTCCAATTTTCTCAAACAGCTAAAAGACACACTACTAGACAAGTTCCCATGTATCCAATGGACTAACTCTGGTCCACTGAACCAAAGGGGGCCAAGCTAAGTAGCTTAATTCCACAAATCCTCCAGCACACTCCTATCCAGTCCTCATTTGGGCTCCCCAGATGTGCATAAACATTCATAAATCAGAGTTATTAGAGAACTGGTAGTGTCTGAAGGACACTAATTTTCTTTCAGAGAACTAGTTTAAGAAACATAACAGAGCCTTACAGAAAATCATTCTTTCTACATTACAAGAAACTCAGAAATCTGGGGTGGCTCTGAGGGCCATGCTTTCTGCATCTCTTTTCTCCTTCATTACCTTTTTTTTTCCTTAGGCTGAAACTGCCTGTTGGTCAGTCCTAGGCTATGGGTCCAGGGAGATAATGCAGGGGACTTATGTCACACCTGGCTTCAATCCCTGACATCACAAAGCATCCCAGGCATACCACCAGAAGTGACCCCTGAGCACAAAGCTAAGAGTAAGTCTTGAGCACCTCCATACCAGACTATAAGAAAACCTAACAACATTTTCTTTTCCTAATATTTCATAAGGGATTCTTTAGCAGAAATATAAGATTTGGAATCATTCAAATATAAACTACAAAAAAGATGTTCAACTCTGCTACGATTGCCCCTCCTTGGGTTATGGAAGACAGAACAAACAGAAACATACAGACTCGGAATGATTTTCAAAGGTCAAGTAGATTAGATGGCGCTAGATTTTCATCTAGGTAGCCATCCACTTTGCTCTATGACAGAATGGTGTATGTTTCTTTTCTTCCTTGGTTCCAAGATGGATGCCCTTTCTGATGTCACGTCTGACCTTCCATAGCAAACCCATGATCTATAGCACATATGAAATGTACTTTGGTCGGTATCCTCAGCCTCTGACTCCTTCCCCCTTCCCATTGCCTTCCAAAAAAAAAAAAGAAGCCACAAAATTAAGAGAAAACACTCAGCACAAAGGGCAAGGTTTTCTAGTAAAGGGAAAAAAGTGGGGAATGAATTATTTCAGACCAAAAGCAATTATATTTTGAAGGCAGAAGCAGGCATCTTCTGGCAGAACTGTCAAGATGTTACAAAAAGATTAAAGGATTTTTTTTTGTCATTTAAAATCTGTTTCTGGTTCTCAAGAAAAGGGGGTATGCTGTTCAGTTTGTGATTTTTAATAAGATTTCTCAATAAACTCGTTTCTTTAAATATATATATATACATATATATATATATATGTGTGTGTGTGTGTGTGTGTGTGTGTGTGTGTGTGTGTGTGTGTGTGAGAGAGAGAGAGAGAAGGGAAAAAAATCGAAGGCCAGGCAGCAAATCCAGCCATGAGTCTGATACAGTATCACTCATTCTCACCATTTCAGTGGATTTAGACAAGATTGTTGTGGGAGGTTATACCCTATACAATAACCTGTCAACAAAATATACTTTGTGCAGAGAATTTTCAGAATTTAGGCTTGTATTGGGGTTAAAATAGGAACACCATTCCTTTCAAAATTCTAGAGACTTTTGCTCAAGGATGTCGACAACAGTGTTTTTTCACTGCTAAGAGGGAGCGCGGCTCTCCTTGCACTTCTGGGACCTGCCATTATTTCATCCCTTAGTCTTTGTGGGTTATTATGCCTGCCTTACAGTCTCACTTCTCCAATAAACATTGTTTAAATTCTTTTGCAAAAGATTTCACTGTTTAATTCTTCTACTTGAGCCTCACAAGAGGAATTCTTTTTTTTTTTTTTTTTTTTTTTTGGTTTTTGGGCCACACCCTGTGACGCTCAGGGGTTACTCCTGGCTATGCGCTCAGAAGTTGCTCCTGGCTTCTTGGGGGACCATATGGGACACCGGGGGATCGAACCGCGGTCCGTCCTAGGCTAGCGCAGGCAAGGCAGGCACCTTACCTCCAGCGCCACCGCCCGGCCCAACAAGAGGAATTCTTAATTAAGATGATCCCATGAAGAACAGACATGTGACTCATTGATGTGGATCACTTACCTGGCATATATGAGACCCTGAGTTCGATCCTCAGCACTTCAGGGGGAAAATAATATCTCATTAAAAGGGCCACGATATCACTGTCATCCTCTTCCCTATATATTTTTTATTTTATTTATTTATTTGTTTTTGAGGTTTTGTTTTTTTTTTTTTTTTTTTTTTGGATTTTGGGTCAAACCCGGTGGCTAACAGGGGTTACTCCTGGCTCTATGCTCAGAAATCACTCCTGGCATGCATGGGTGACCATATGGGATGTTGGGATTCAAACCACCTTCTATCCTGGGTCGGCTGTGGGCTATTTCTCTGGCCTCCCCTCTTCCCTATCTTGATGGCAGAGAAACTATCTGGGAACATGTCCACAGCTTAAATTGCCTTTGTAGAGTGCCGCTGACCATTCCTTCTATTCCACCTTCTCTCCCTCTCCACAGCCAATGGCTGGGATTCAACATATTCTCTGTTGAGGCATCTCTTCTTGTCTTCATTCCCTTACTAATCATTCCTGGGAGTCCTATTGGGTCACAGATTTGGTGCAGAAAAACTTGTGGGTAACTGCATGTTCTCACATCTAAGTTCCATCTCATCTGTTGCCACTTACCTCCTGCTTTCTCCCTTGATAGAGGTCAAAGAGAGAGCTAAATAGGAGCTGTAAGAAACAACATCAAATGTGCAGGTATGCAACAACTTGTGCTCCCAAATTTTGGAGATGCAAGACTTAGAAAAGGCAGTGAATGATGGCAACTGGCACAGATATCATGAACTTGCAGTCTACTGGTATTCAGAAAAGGGAGGGAAGGGAAACTTCCTTCTAATTTGGCGTTTGCATTCTGTTCTTCCTCTGAACTCGTTGTCAACTCACAGTGGTCCATTTAGCTCTGAAAAGGATGATACCAACTCTTCTCTTCCATCTCCAACAACTGGGGGTGGTCACTCCCACTTTCTTTCATTTTCCCTTACAACTCCCTACTAAGCATATCCCCCTGCTTGTCAAAGTGCTCTGCTGAAGATGCTTCTCTGCTTCTTCAAAGGTTCTTACAAGCCTTAACTTTCTACTTTTAATGAAATGATGTGAACATCAAACTTTCGACATCCACTTTTGTCAGAAAGTTGAAACTTTTAACAAGAAAAAATTTTTATCAATATACTTTCCTATCCTAAGGTTTCCCACATGAAGAGCTAAAAATCTTGAAATAGGCTATTTTTAAGTGGCGAATAAGAGTGTTGCCTCAGGAGTCTGGAGTTCAGGGGGAGGGGAAACACATAATTTTTCATCTAACTCAACATGTGCCTCTGGCCACTCACTTAGAGAAGATGAATCTTACAGCTGCATTTAGAGACTTTACCGAGGTGTCTTTTAAAAATAAAATCTGTAGGGAGAATTAAAAAGTGCCCAGTAATTTCTATGGACTTCTAGGTGACTTTACATTTGCTGACTTCTAATTCCAAGATGTCGAGAAAGAGAAGTTTCTATCTCTACTATGAGGAAGAGGAGGTGCAAGATAAGGCACAATGACTAATCTTGGTCCTGCCTATCAGTTATCCAGGGGGATTCTCCCAATGAATATTAATACAGGAGCTGGGAGACTATTTCACAGGTGAGGTTTGCCTTAGCCAAAAACCACCCAGCTAAGAAGTCAGATTAGACTTTAAGGGTTCAGAGCATTACATGGCCTCCTCTCAATCAACTGTTCCCCAGGATTCCCTTTAAGAGGAGTGACCCCCTGGGGCCGGCAAGGTGGTGCTAGAGGTAAGGTGTCTGCCTTGCAAGCACTAGCCAAGGAAGGACCGTGGTTCGACCCCTGGCGTCCCATATGGTCCCCCAAGCCAGGGGCAATTTCTGAGCGCTTAGCCAGGAGTAACCCCTGAGCATCAAACGGGTGTGGCCCGAAAAACCAAAAAGAAAAAAAGAGGAGTGACCCCAATGTGGTTTATTGTACTGTGTAGACCCCAAATTGGGAAGATGAGAATGTATTGGAATCTTCTCCCTCCCTTCTACTTGCCTCTGAGATCTCCCTATAGAGACAGAAGCAAAAGCCCAACTCCCTGGAACATCAAGAAATGCTTATGCTTGACTCATGAAGAGGAATTTATCACAGATCAGGAAGGAAAGGAGGGGATCCCCCATCATTCATCTGTCAGTCCTTGGTACAGCATGAAACAGTCTAAAGCCCCTTACCATGTGCTGAAGAGATTCCTTACAGAATCCTGGCTCTAAACACCCAGGGGTCCCAATTTCCTTGGGCAAATACCCCTCTGGATTTGTACATTGCAGAGAAAATGTTGGCAAGGGTGTGAACTGGGTGCACAAATATATATGCATGCCCTAGTATTCAGTATTTGTCAAGAGATCCTGAGGTCACCTGCTATACTGAAGGGAGCTTGGCAATGGTGGGTGGGAAAACAGGGGATATATCTAAAAAGAGAAGGGGGAGTGCAGATGGTGGAAGTGAGACAGACAACTCCAGAATACTTGCCTTTATGAATTTCAACCTGTTGGATAAAAACAATAGCGAATGAGACGTTGAATATGCATGAGGCCCGTGAAGGTATTTTAAGTTTTTCCAGGAGACAGCTCGCTGAATGGAATTGCTAATTATGTTGCTCAAGGCTCTGTCCAATTCCGTTAGCTTGATTATGGCTGAGTTGTCAACTCCCCTGCACACGAGGCTTCACCGCACAGCCCATTCTGTGGCTTTAATGTTCAGAGAATTGTTTTCTCCCCTAAAAAATTTCCCCTCACCCAAACAGTGAAAGCTTCACCCTAGGGTGACAGCATCACCTCTCCCCCTACTCCCACGGAATAAACAGAGAACTCCCTGCAGGGTTCAGGAAGTCAGAGAGATGGCAGGCAAGCAACAGCAGCTGCGACAACTGCAAATTCAGATTAAACCAGGAGCCAAGCACGCAGGCAGGGTGCGAGAGAGCAGAGCCACCATCTGGGAGAGAGGTGCTGTGGCCCCCACAGGACTGTTTACAGTTCCAAGCTTATCAAGAGGATAAGCCAAGGGAGAAAGCCAAGGGAGAAAGGGAAGAATCCCTAGATTGAATCTCACCTCTTTAAAAAGTTGTTTTTAACTTTTTTTGCCATAACCTGCAACCATCACAGACAAATATCTCATTACCTTCGATCAGATTCTTGAATTCCCACAGAAAGCAAAAAATCCTGATAGTGAGAATATTACCTCAAAAGAGCAATAGCTGATAGAGGGTCTCTGAACTGGACAAGGAGAGGAAGTTCAGAGGGGAAGGGAGTGAAAGAGGGACATACACATACACACACATACAGAGAGAGAGAGAGAGAGAGAGAGAGAGAGAGAGAGAGAGAGAGAGAGAGAGAGAGTGCTGTGTGAGTGCTGACAAGACTCTTAGCCCATCACTCCCAGGTATAGAGAACAGCAGAAGATTGGGAGAGGTGCATAGATTAAGACCCAGTGTTCTGCTTGAAGAGGCCTCTCCAAAACAATAGCCCAAAGAGGAGGGAAATAAGCAGCATTTCCCCCTCACCCCCCACACAGGGCCACCCTGTTTTGGGGACGGGAGAACTGTTGCTCTAGGTAGGCAAAGTTAGAGGTTCATCAGACCTGCTGGAAGGCAGGAAGTGGCAGGATGCAGGCTGGCAGAGAAGACAGTTCCAAATGATGGGTCTTCTCTGGGGACATTTGCCACCCACACTTCCTGCCCAGGAAGACCAAGCAGGTAAGTGAATTAGTTTTCAAGAGCTGGGAAGCTGCTAATGCAACCTTAGAGCTCAGGTTATCCTGCAGGGGAGCCTTTCCAAGCAGCTCTAGGGCACCCAGCCAACTTTTCGACAGGTCAGAGGGGGAAGAGAGGCAGCAAATCCACACACACAGCATGCATGGATGGACAGAGCAAAGAGAAGCTGGCCTGGCCAAGCTGTGCCCAGAGTCAAGGAGAAAGAAGTATATACATAGCTACTGTGGAAGTCATTTGTAATGTAGAGTGCTACAATGTGTGTGATCTATGAGTCATATATGACCTCTGGCATCCCCCAGGTTCTACCAAAAAGAGAAAAAAATTGTCCTTGGTCATTGGCCTCTGAAAGTGATCTCCAAATAATGTCTGCTGCTGACCTTAATCAGAGGCACGAAACAAGTTATGCTCACCCGACTTGCCAAAATTAAAGTCAAAGCTGCAGTGCAACATTCTGCCTACACAGAAAAACCCTCCAATAAGCAACAGCTTTGATGCCCACATCTGTGCACTCTGAATAGTCTCAGAGCAGGGTGATCTTCTTATGTGGCACATCAAGAAACAAAACAAACGATTGAACTAAAGAGAACAAAAATAAACATTTTAGACTCTGAGATCAACTGAGTAATTTCAGGAGGGAAAAGTGGGAATGGGGTAGGGGGAAGATGACGGTGGGTAAATGGAACAGTCGCAGTTCACAGAACTGGAAAGGACAGATGTGGCCTGTCAGTGGCGAATTCAATTTATATACAGACATCGACGTATACCTGGAGCTCACATAACACAATGTTCCAATGTCACAGTACATTTTAATGACCCTGAAAATAACTGAAATAAGTTTTCTTTAAAAAAAAAAAAAAAGGGGACTACAGAGGCTTGGCTGGGCTCAGAACACTCCACATGCCAGGATTTCGTGGGCTTTTGACTGGTATGATGGGGGCTCTGGGCAGGACAGCTAGCCATAGGACCCCTGGGCTGACCACTTAGTCCAGGCGAGCATGATTTCCCCCACACCAGGCGGGTCTTCAGGGCCACGCCTGGTTAATCGGGCCCTGGGGGGAGGGGTGAGAAATTCCTCCCTAGGCATCCAGAAACTACAGAACCGCGCGGGGGCGTGTACTTCATGTACTTCATGTATTCAGAATATTCCTTATTCTTATGTTATGTTTTCCGTATACAGAATGTTTATTTTGTATTCTCCCCTTTCCCATACCCGTACAAAGCTCTTTTTTACTCCTTAACTCTCTAACCCCCTCTCAAACATCACTAACCTAGTTTACTCTTTTTAACTTTAGTAGTGTACAATCCTAATCACAGTCTAAAGCTGTGCATTGTGTGTGACAACCCCAAACTGTTTTAAGATACATAAAATGGACACGTATTTCTTTAGAATATTTTGTGTTTTTTCTCTGTCAGATATAATTCTTACTAAATGTTGTCTTATACAGTGATGATTCTAACCACTTTTTATCTTCTCTTTTTGAGCTGTTTAACAAGGAATTTTGGTGCAAGAGTCCCCCAGTTTAATGCTTATGATTGAACCATGTCATGGGAATCATTGTAATTGTTCTTATGGCCCCCATATGCGCCAATAACAGCATGTGGCATTGCTTCTTATTTGCATAGGCACATTAAAATGGGAAAATAGTATAAATACAAATAAGATCCTATCTAATAGAGATTGGAACACACAAATCTTGTAGTGCAAAGGGACCTTACACCCTGAACATTGACATAACGACCTGGCACAGACCTCAGAAGAAAGGACATATTCCATTCTCCCCTGAACCAGGAAAGCCATCCATGAAACATCCAGGCTGGTCTATAACATCACCTGGAAGCAATCCTCTACCAAGGAAGACCTACACTGCTCAGACTTCGACCTGCTCAAAAGAGACTTCCCTTAACACTGAGAAGACTTAACAACAACAATGACCTGCTTACAGGACAGGGCTCCCTGCATTGCCCTTTGATTGTGAGGTGAAAGGAGAGGATGCTCCACATCCTGACTTCAATGTAAGATATGCAGATTCCAGGATCTTTAATATAGAAACATGATACCAACAACAGAGACTGTGAAAAATAAAACTGTGTTGGCACTACAGACAATGTCTTGGATTGGACGATCTAGCTTGCCTGGAGCCTAGACTTGGTCTTGTGCCAGGAAACTTCAGGGGTCAGGTCTCTTTGTACTTAGGCCAACGTTATTTCTTTCCATGTCCCTCATATTTTGGTGGGCCTATGCAAACAACAATTGCCACTCTAACACCATTTTTACTGTGCTCCTTTGACTCTAATCCTTAAAAAGAACTCACTTAAAATTTGAGGTTAACGTAAGCTAATATGCATGTATATGGAAATGTAAGAAAATACTATGCCTGTAATGTTTAAGGAGTTACGTAAGTTTTATGGCTTTAGATTGCCATGTGTACTGTTAAGAAATATTATAATGTGTTACAATCTGGGGACTTGAGGGACAAAGTAATTGTACATGGATTCTGTCTTATTTATCTTAATGTTCTTTGGCTGAAATTTCAAAGTTAAGATATCAGCAAGGGGACTTCTGAGAATTATGTTATGGGTGATTGTCCTTCCACTGTAACTTTACCTTGTCCTCTTTCTTTGCACCCTTGTTCTCATAATTAAAAATAAAAATTAAAAAATAAAGGGAAAAAGGAAAGAAGGTAGAGATGGAAGAAGGGAAGGAGAATGGGAGAAAGAAATGGAGCAATAATATGGTGAGTAGGGAACTTGCATTGCACATGACAGACCCAGATTCAATCCCCAGCATTCCATATGATCCCCTGAGGACCACCAGGAGCGATTCCTGAAAGCAGATTCCTGACAGTGATTTGTAAGAGTGTTCAGATGTTGAGGGCCTTTAGGGATATACCTGAAGATGCCCAGGGGACCTCAGATGCTAGGAATCGCTGGGTGTGCCCCATTCCCCCAATCAAAGAAAGAATGAGTGATACTACAGGGGGATAAAGTGTGTGTGTGTGTGTGTGTGTGTGTGTGTGTGTGTGTGTGTGTGCGCATGCAATTTACTATAAGAACATTTGCTGGGGCCAGCGAGGTGGCGCTAAAGGTAAGGTGTCTGCCTTGCAAGCGCTAGCCAAGGAAGGACTGCGGTTCGATCTCCCAGCGTCCCATATGGTCCCCCCAAGCCAGGGGCAATTTCTTTTTTTTTTTTTTGGGTGGGGGGGCACACACGGCCTTGCTCAGGGGTTACTCCTGGCTGTCTGCTCAGAAATAGCTCCTGGCAGGCACGGGGGACCATATGGGACACCGGGATTCGAACCAACCACCTTTGGTCCTGGATCAGCTGCTTGCGAGGCAAACACCGCTGTTTTGCTATCTCTCCGGGCCCAGGGGCAATTTCTTGAGCGTTTAGCCAGGAGTAATCCCTAAGCATCAAACGGGTGTGGCCCGAAGGAAAAAAAAAAAAGAACATTTGCTACTACACGCAGCTCTTGCATGTAGTGATGGTCAATTGATTCCCTGGTTATTGTTGTCATTTGAACATCTACAGGAGCAGCCCTCGAGGGGGAGGGGGAAGTGCCAGGTGGCCAGGTAATTTCTGAAGGTCTCAAGAAGCTCCACATCCTCAGACCTCTGATCAAACCTCTGGCCCAATTGGCCAAGAATAACAAGGACACAGGCCGGAGAAATAGCACAGCAGTAGGGCGCTTGCCTGGCACACAGCCGGATTGGGACTGACTTGGGTTCAATTCCTGACATCCCATATGGTCCCCTGAGACTGCCAGGAGCAATTTCTGAGAGAAGAGCCAAGAGTAATCCCCAAGAGCTGCCAGGTATGACCCAACCCCCCCCCCCAAATAAAGAATCACAAGAGGATGGGCCTATGAACATGGCTCAGGTGGTGGAAAAGAAAGAGCAAGATAAAAAGGAAAAAAGTGATCATTTCAGCCCTTTAGCACAGCAATCCCTAATGAGTTTCAGTTCACAGTCTTGGTGAGGTGCCCTAGGGTTAGGGTTAAAGGTAGTTTTACTTTTTGCTCCCCTATGATTCTGTGAAATACCTCCACCTCCCACAATTATTCACACACCAAGAGAAGACCATAAAAACCTCATGTATGAGCCTGCATCAGCAGGGATGCTCGGATTCGAACCACCGTCCTTTGGCATGCAAGGTAAAATGCCCTACTTCCATGCTATTTCTTCGGCCCTATCAAGACAATCTTAATGAGTGAGAGAAGTAGATTGCTTGTCTCAAATACAGGCAGTGTAGGGAAGGTGGGAGAATGGCAATGGTGCTGGGAATGTTGCACTGTTGAAGGGAGTGTTCTGTCTATGACTGAAACCCAACTACAATCATGCCTGTAATCATGGTGCTTAAATATATTATTAAAGAGAGAGAGAAACACACAGGAGGATAGATGGGTGCTCTTTCTTCTCTGATGTGACAGACAGATGTCCCTGTGACATCACTGGCTTAATAATGCAATGAAGAGTGATCTGGAGGAACGTGAGGGGAGTTGTTACTGCAGTAGTGGGGGCCAGGGTTCTCCACAGATGATTCTGAATCAGCTATGTTGATGGTTTGATGCAAGAGCCTATGGGAGCAATGCTGCTCAGGTCCTGGGGGTACCAGGGATCATCCAGAATACTGCAGGGTAATCAGATATTGAGGGCCTACAGAGATATAACTGAAAATGCCCAGGGAACCTCAAGGTGCCAGGCATGGAATCTGTCGCATGCATGCTAGGCTGAACTTGATGCTATCCTATCTCCTGCCACAGTATTACTCTTTTTTTTGTTTTGTTTTGTTTTTAACTTTTATTTTGACCAAAGTGGCTTACAAATCTTTAACAGTAATATTTTTCGGTACATAGTGACTTTTTTTTTATTTTGGAATTTGGACAACACCTGATGACACTCAGGGGTTACGCATGGCTATGTGCTCAGAAATTGCTCCTGGCTTGGGGGACCACATAGGAAGCCAGGGAATCGAACCTCGGTTCATCCTAGGTTAGCACGTGCAAGGCAAACACCCTACTGATGCGGCACTGCTCCAGCCACTACATTTTTTTTTTAATTCTTTGAAATGTTTCTTCCTCCTGTTTAATCTATCCTTTTCCTCTTTCCTCAAAACTCAAGTGTGTTTGGGTGGGCCAAGATGGATTCTTATGCAGAATTTTCTTTCTGATTACTTCTTGTCAAGCCATGCAGAGGTTTTGGTTCTGATAAGCCTCAAGTCAGCTCTATCTCCATTTACAATCCAATGTGAACTTGGAAATATAATATTTTTGTATTTTCTGTGACAGTAGATTAAGTTGTCATCACTGAGCTAGCTACATGGAGGAATTAAAATCACATCATAAAATACAGAAACTTATTTATTCATTTGAAATCTTTCTCAGATGATTTAGAGACAAGTATATCAAAAATGTTGTTTATAATCAAAGAAAATTATCCCCAAAAAGATATCTTATGCACATGATTTTTTTATGTGATCCTGATGTCTGTCTTTAAGAGAAAAAGTAATTGGGTTTATTGCAATAGATTTGCCTTCTCGCTGTGAGGATCTACAACAGTTGGGAACCTCAACTTTAATTTGATCATGCTTAAATAAGATGAATGTTTCCATGGCTCCAAATCAAAAGGTTCGATTTAAAAAAATTTAACAATGCAACATATACAAAGAAGCTAACCTAAACTCTGTTTTTCTCATTATCCATTAATACTGAGCTACACTTCTATGTGAGGAGAAGTAAAACCAAAAGGGGGATAAAAAGATGTATATATACACATATACAAACATATATATAAACTCAGCAAACTACAAGTTCAAAGAGACAAAAGTACAAAAATATTTTTTGTTTTGGGGTCACACCCAGTGATGCTCAGGGCTCTTTATTCAGGGGTCACTCCTGTCATATTTGGGGGACCATATGAGATGCTGGGGATTGATTCCAGGTCAAATACATGCAAGTGCCTTACCAGGTGTACTATATCTCTAGCTAGCCCCAAAAGTACAAAAATCTTGATGTGGCTGGAAGTATTGGCTCACTGAAATTGTGTGCAGAACAAAGCAGCTATCTCCAAGGCAGCAGAGACATGAGACTGGTAGATTCCCAAAGATGCCACAAAACAGATTATGAGCACTTATAGGGATTATCCCCACCCCCATGTGTGCCTGTCCCCAGCAGACAAGATACAGGCACCATTCATTTGTTACAATAATCTCCACTGCCTTCCTCTGTGCTGACCATGGGAGAAGCAACAGTGCCTTTCTCTCTCATCACATAATCTCCTGGAGCTCATTTTTTAAGTAATATCTTTATTTAAGCACCATGATTACAAACATGTTTGTACTTGGATTTCAATCATAAAAAGAACACCCCCCCTTCATCAGTGTATCATTCCCACCACTAATACCTCCCATCTTTCCCCCGCCCCCATAGCCTGCCAGTATTCGAGACAGGCATTCTATTTCTCTCACTCATTACCACTGTCATAATAGTTGTTTGTGTAGTTATTTCTCTAAATTCATTCACCACTCTGTGGTAAGCTTCATATTATGAGCCAGTCCTTCTGGCCCTCATCTCTATTGTCTCTGGGTATTATTAAAATAATGCATTTTATTTTTATTAAATCCCATAGATGAGTGAGACTATTCTGTGTCTCTCTCCCTCTGACTTATTTCACTCAGCATCGTCCATCTATGTATAGGAAAATTTCATGACTTCATATCTCCTAATGGCATTATAGTTTCCATTATGCATATGTACCACAGTTTCTTTAGCCATTAATCTGTTGTTGGGCATCTGGGTTATTCCCAGATCCTGGATATTGTAAATAGTGCTGCAATTAATATAGTGTGCATTGTGTTTTTGTGTTCCTAAGGGTATATCCCTAGGAGAG
This sequence comes from Suncus etruscus, assembly GCF_024139225.1. Lineage (NCBI taxonomy): Eukaryota > Metazoa > Chordata > Mammalia > Eulipotyphla > Soricidae > Suncus > Suncus etruscus. Next base: position 127,892,185 of record NC_064853.1, read on the forward strand.
GTATAGCTGGATCATATGGGAGCTCAATTTCCAGCTTTTTGAGGAATGTCCATATTGTGTTCCCCAGAGGTCTTATCTGTTGGTCTGCAATCAACTCCCTTAGAAATGATTTCACTTCAATAGTTTCAGGGAGGAGAAACCTGGACACCAACATCCTGTCAACTCATAATCCTCAGAGCTCACCTTTTTCTCTTTTTGTTTCCTTTCAACTATGTGAGATATCTCAGTGATACAAAAGGTCCAGCACTGAATTCTCACAACAGTCCAATGAGGAAAATAAGGGATACTGGCAAATAATTTGGGGGGGGGTTGGGCCATATCCAGTGACAATGTAAGTTACTCCTGGCTTTGTGTCAGAAATCAATTCTGGCTTGGGGCACCATATGGGACACCAGGGATCAAAACCAGGTCCGTCCTGGGTCAGCTTCATGCAAAGTAATCGCCTTACTGCTGTGCTTTCCCTCCAATCCATGGCAAACAATTTTGTCTATGAACACACTATTGGGTATGAGAGACAGTACACTGAGAGGGTACTTGCCTTGCCTTGTACTTGCCTTTGCTGACACAAAGTCAATCCCCAACATTCCATATGGTCACCTGAGCAGCACCAGGAGTTATCCCTGAGGGCAGAGCAAGGAATAACCTGAGTACCGCTGAGTGTGGCCCAAGAAAACAACATCATAAAAAATTACATCATTCATGTACATGCGATATCACTTACACAAATACACACATGAAGAAAAAATTAATAGACAAAAATAATAAGCATTGATGCTACTACTTATATACAAAAAGCAAATTGATAGAAGAAAAATAATGACCATTAGTGCTTATACATGCAATATTACTATCATACACATGCACACAAAGAGGAGAATAAATGGATGAGGAAAATTATCATCATGGATTTTACCATTTACACACATAATACACAAAGTAACTAAATATATGGGGGGAACTAATGGTTACCAGTAAATGTACAGGATATTATTCCTTAAACACACACACACACACGTACACACACACACACACTTAAGAAGAACCAAAAGGCTTAAATAAAGATATATATAATTTGGTTTTTGGGCCACACCCGGCATTGCTCAGGGGTTACTCCTGGCTGTCTGCTCAGAAATAGCTCCTGGCAGGCATGGGGAATCATATGGGACACCGGGATTCGAACCGACCACCTTTGGTTCTGGATCGGCTGCTTGCAAGGCAAATGCCGCTGTGCTATCTCTCCAGGCCCTAAAGATATTATTAAAAAAAAAAAAAAAGAATAGGCCACCACTGTCGCCATTTCAAGGGGCAGCAGCCTGGACAACCTGTGGCATTTGAAAACAACACCAGCCCAGAAACCCCTGCTGAAGCTGGTGATGGATGTGAGCTGGGAACACCAAAGGAGGATGGAACCAGAGGAGTTCAGCCTCAAAGTGAAGTGGAGCTGTGAAATGCATCTTCTAACCAATGTACTCCACCATAACACATAGGAAAAAAACACACAACAAGCGACAAGCATGACAATCATTAAATAATGCAAGCCAACACCAGGCATAGAGAATGAAGATGGCAGCTCTAATGTCCCAGAAAGTACAAACCACCAAATTATCCTCTCAGAGAAGGAGTATAGAGAACAAATATGGAGGATCCTCAGAGGAATCAAAGAAAGCATAGATCGGGTTGAACAGAACACAAATAAGAATCAAGAAGACATGAAGATATAAATCAAAAAACTCCAAACTAAAATAATAGTCTGAAAAACTCAGTAGATGAATGAAAACCTCAATGGGAAACCTCACCAACAGAGTAACAGCAACTGAGGACCAAATCAGTGAGCTGGAAGATCAGATGCATAACAACTCCATACAATATAAGAGATTGAATAAAAGCCTTAAGGCAAATAATCAGACAATTAGGGGCCGGAGAGATAGCATGGAGGTAAGGCGTTTGCCTTTCATGCAGGAGGTCATCGGTTCGAATCCCGGTGTCCCATATGGTCCCCCGTGCCTGCCAGGAGCAATTTCTGAGCATGGAGCCAGGAATAACCCCTGAGCACTGGCGGGTGTGACCCAAGAAAAAAAAAACCACAAAAAAAATTAATAATCAGACAATTAAAAAAGTACATAAAGAATGTGAATAGTTGGAAATAGAAGTCTTTGATAAACTCAACAGAAATAACATAAGCATCATTGGAGTCCCTGAGACACATAAAGAAAATCCCCAGAAAGAATTAACAGTCAAGAGAATTTCCCAGAGCTAAAGACTGCATGCAACCAAATCATGCATGCCCAAAGAATACCAGCTAAAAGAGACCCAAAGAAAAGAACCCCAAGACACATCCTAGTCACAATGATGAATCCCACAGATAGGGATAGAATACTGAAAGAGCAAGGTCAAAAAGGGAAATTACATTCAAAGGAGCATCATGAGATTTACAGTAGACCTGTCACAAGAAACCCTCAAAGCTGGAAGGCAGTGGTAAGATATAGTGACAAAACTCAATGAAATGAATGTTTCATCTAGAATACTGCACCAGCCAGACTAATTTTCAGGTTTGAAGGAAGTACACATAGCTTCACGAATAAACAACAGCTCAGAAACTTTACAGACTCAAAACTAGCCTTAAAAGAAAAACTGAACAATCTACCTTAAGACAAGACAGACAAACAGAACACCAACCTTCCACACAGTGATGACACTAAATCCCATGACAATTATCTCCCTCAACATCAATAGACTAAATGTACCAGTTAAGAAACAGTGGCAAAATGGATCAGAAAGCTGAATCCAACATTCTGGTGCCTACAAGAAACACATTTGAATAGTCATAAAAATATATAGACTCAAAATCAAAGGTTGGAGAAAAATCATCCAAGCTAATAACTCCCTTATAAAAGATGGAATGCCATTTAATAGCAGATGACACAACTTTAAACTCAAAAAAGTTATAAGGAACAAAGATGGATATTTATTTTTTAAATTTTTTTAAAGATGGATATTTCTACTAATGAAGAGATATGTAAAAAAGGGAAGAAACCACACTCCTAAACATATATGCACCCAATGATGTACCAATAAAATACTTAATATAATTGTTGACAAATCTGAAAGACGACATCAATAGCATAGTAATAGTGGGAGACCTCAACACCGCGCTGTCAACCCTTGATTAAGTCAACCAGGCTGAAACCCAACAAGAACATACTAGCTCTGAAAAGAGAAATGGAAGAAAATGGAAACATATATACATATATATGGTATATATAAATATATATATACATATATATATACATATATATATGGTTCTCCATTTCCATAAAACTGGATACATACTCTTCTCCAATGCACATAGATCATTTTCAAGAATAGACAACACACTAGCCCATAAAACATATCTCCATAAAGTCAAGAGGATAGAAATTGTACAGACTACTTTCTCAGATCACAAGGCACTGAAATTAGAAGTGAAATAAAAAGGGACATAGAAGAAAAACTCTAATTACTGGAAATTAAACAGTGCACTACTCAACAACCAGTGGGTTAGAGGAAATCAAAGAGGAAATCAAAACACTCCTGGAAAAAAATGACAATGAAGACACAAATTATCAGAATTTATGGGACACAGCAAAAGTAGTATTAGCAGGAAAATTACAAGCACACATAAGGAAAGAAGAAGGGGCCTACATAAATAGCTTAATGACACAGCTTATAAAATTAGAAAATGATCAACAAAAGGAACCAAATATAAATAGGCAGTAGAAAAAAAAAGCTTAGAGTATAAATCAATGAAGTGGAAATAAAAAAGACAATCCAAAAGATCAACAAAAGCAAAAGTTGATTCTTTGAAAAATAAACAAGATTGATAAACTACTAGCACAACTCACAAAGAAGAGAGAAACTTAATAAGCCAGATAAGAAATGAAAAGGGGGAGATCACTACAGATACTTCAGAGATTCAAAGGGTAATCAGATACTATTTTGAGAAACTCTATGACACAAAACATGAGAACCTGGAAGAAATGGATAAATTCTTGAACTCTTATAATCTTCCATGCTTGAACTGGGATGATCTAGCTTATCTAAACAGAACCATCACTATGGAGGAAATTAAAATGGTCATCAAAAGCTTTCCCAAAAACAAAAACCCAGGCCCAGACAGATTCACTAATAAATTCTTTCAAACTTTTCAAGAGGAACTACTACCAATCTTTTGCAGGCTCTTTCATGAAATTGAAGAGACAGGAACACTCCCAAATAATTTTTACAAAGCTAACACTACCCTGATACCAAAACCAGACAATGATGCTGCAAAAAAGAAAACTACTCTGTAGTTTTGATGAACACAGATGTGAAGATCCTCAACAAAATCCTGGCAAATAGGATCCAACGCCTCATCAAGAAGGTCATACAACATAATCAAGTAGGTTTTATTCCATGAATGAATTCTAAGGATGGTTTAACATACAAAACTCAATCAATATAAAAACCATATCAACAAAAAGAAAAAGAAAAATGGCATAATTATATCAATAAAAGCAGTAAAACCTTGCTATAAGGTTCAACACTGGTTCTTAATCGAGATGGGAATGGAAGGAACTTTTCTCAATATAGTCAAGGCCATCTGCCACAAGCCAATGGCAAATATAATTCTCAATGAAGATAAATTAAAAGTCTTTCCTCTAACGTCTGGTTCAAGTTTGCCTTCTCTCACCTCTCCTATTCAACATAGTGATGGAAGTTCTTGCCATAGCAGTTAGGCAAGAAAAAGATATCAAGGGCATACAGATAGGAAAGGACGAAGTCAAGCTGTCACTGTTTGCTGATGGAAGGCATCACTTTCTCCAATTTTAAGCTATATTACAAAGCAATAGTCATTAATACAGAATGGTACTGAAATAAAGACAGATCAGTGGATTAGACTTGAGTATTCAGTGAATGTTCTCCAGACATACAATCAATTAATCTTTGATAAAGGGACAAAAAATGCAAAATGGAGCAAGAAAAGCCTCTTCAACAAATGGTGTTGGGACAACTAGTCAGCCACTTGCAAAAAAGTGAACTCAGACTTCCATCTAACACGATGCACAAAGGTCAAATCCAAATGGGTTAAAGACTTTGATATCAGACCCAAAATCATAAGGTATATAGAAGAACACATCCATGATATTGAGACTAAAGGCATATTCAAGGGGGAACCATCACTCTTCAAACAAGTGGAAGCAGAGATAAACAGATGGGACTATATTAATCTAAGAAGCTTCCGCACTTTAAAGGAAATAGTGCCTAGGATACAAAAGCCACCCACAGAATAGGAGAAAGTATTCACCCAATACTCATCAGATAAGTGACTAACATCTAAGATATGCAAGGTATTGACAGGACTTAACAAGAAAAAAAATCTAACTGCATCGATAATGGGGAGAAGAAATGAACAAACAATTCCTCAAAGAAGAAATACAAATGGCCAAAAGGTACATGAAAAATGCTCCACATCACTAATCAACAGGGAGATGCAAATCAAAAAAACAATGAGGTACCATCTCATGCCACAGTGACAGGCACACATCACAAAGAACAATCAGTGCTGGTGGGGATGTGGGGAAAAAGTAACTCTCATTCTCTGCTGGTAGGACTGTTAGCTAGTCCAGCCTTTATGGTAAACAATATGGAGATTCCTCAAAAGACTGGGAAATTGAGCTCCCATATGATCCAGCTATACCATTCCTAGGAATATACTCTAGGACAGTGATGGCTAACCTTTTTGAGCCCACGCTCCCAAACTGGCACACAAAACCAAAGAATTTCCTCAAAAGTGCCAGCACGTCAATTAAACCTTAATAACAAGATTTTAGCATCTAAAAACTATGCGGCAGCGCTGCATATCTTTTTTTTTTTTGGTAGTTTGTTTTGTTTTGTTTTGGGGCCATACCCAGCGATGCTCAGGGGTTACTCCTGGCTGTCTGCTCAGAAATAGCTCCTGGCAGGCACGGGGGACCATATGGGACACCGGGATTCGAACCAACCACCTTTGGTCCTGGATCAGCTGCTTGCAAGGCAAACGCGGCTGTGCTATCTCTCCAGGCCCAGCGCTGTATATCTTAATTGCAGACCTTCCTGCATGCCAGCTGCAAGGCCTTCACGTGCCACCACTGGCACGCGTGCCATAGGTTCACCATCACGGCCCTAGGAACACAAAAACTCAATACAAAAATACCTTCCTCACATGTATATTCATTGCAGTGCTAGTTACGATAGCCAGAATCTGGAAACAACCAAGATGCACTTCAACAGTTGAATAGCAAAAGAAATGTGATACATATACACAATGGAATATTATGCAGCCATCAGGAAAGATGAAGTCATAGAAATTTTCCTATAGATGGATGGACATGGAAATTATGCTGAGTGAAATAAGTCAGAGATAGAAAGAGAGGCAAAGAATAGTCTCCCTCAATGGGTTTTACAAAAAATAAAAGACATTATTGTAATAATGCCTAGAGATGAAGGCCAAAAGGACTGGCTCACAGAAAGTGGTAAGTGCAGTTAGAGAAATAACTACACTAACAACTACCCTGACAATGTTAATGAGTGAGAGAAGTAGAATGCCGTCTCGAATACAGTCAGGGAGAAAGGGTGGAGGGAAATTGGGGACATTGGAGGTAGAAATTTTTCATTGTGAAGGGGGGTGTTCTTTTTATGACTGAAACCCAATTACAACCATGCTTTTATCGTGGTGTTTAAATAAAGATATTATTATTTAAGAAAAGAAGAATAACTAGAAGGACTATGCATAAAATAACATGATTTAAATAATCCTTTCCTTTGACCCTTCCTCCTGACTTCCCTTTGCAAACAGGAAAGTAAAATATAAGACAAAAGAGAAAACTGCATGTCTGCTCATGAAGATATCCCCCCATTTGAATGGGCAAGATGCTGTGATTCCCCAAGCCAGCCCCAGCCAGAGCCAGCTCAAATTTCCCTTGAGCAGAGCAAAAGTTCAGAGATGTTAGATTCCAGAATCAGCAGTGCTTCCTCCCTGCACATCTTTAGTTACAAATGACTATTTACCTGTCAGCTGGGTTGAGAACACCCATAGGTTTCCCTTTGAAGTGAGCCTCTTGGATTTAAGGGGATTTTTTTTTTAAAGCTGCTGAAGGTTTGCTTGATCTAAAGTCTCAGAGATGTTTGAAGTTGTGACTTAATGGAAGATTATTTTTATTCGCAGTGATCAAGCAGTTAATGAGATAAAATGGTGAGGAGACAAGCTTAATAGAATATGTGGTTGCACCGCATGTTAATCTTTATAAAAGGCAGCACGAAAATAACAGGAAGCAGGAGAGAAACTGGGACAGATGGCTGTGCAGCTCTGAGATGGGGAAAAACACTTTTCTGGATTGTCCCTTTAAAAACAAAGCCCTCTGGCGTGAGTTTAGGGGACCAAGTGTCAGGACAAGAAGAGAGCTGTGAGCAGTACTCATGGCTATTAGATCCAGGCCTCCCCAAAATATCTTTGTCCTACTCAGAGTCAGATCCCCTCAGAAAGGCAAACAGCTTCTGGAGCAAGAACTGGTTTTAACATGGAAAGGAGAGAAAGGAAAAGGATGACAAAAGCTGCTTTCTTGTCTTACGGAGTCCCCTTCCTCACCTTTCCCAAGTCAGGCTAACATGTTGTATCATCCCCAGCTGGGATGGGCTCAGAATATCAGGCACAGGTAGATCAGAAGGGTAGGCAAGAGCTCCATATCCCCTGTACTTTCTGATCTTCTGTCATCATGGACTGCCATAGATTTTGCCTTTTTCGTGGGAGAAAAAACTCAGGCTGTCTAATGACCAATGAAGGTCAGAAAACAGATAAAGCCTTGAGTCACAGGAGAGCAGGGGGACTCTGTCATCATAGGAACTCTCTATGACACCAACTGGGATGTAGAACCAAAAATGGAACCTTTGGTTGGACCAATGAAATGCACTGCTACAAGAAGCTGGTGATGCTCAACTGTCACCAGAAAGTCCCGTGGCACCTTCCCCGTTAGGGGTGCTTTTCTTCATTTCTTTTGCCTTTTCTTCTTGTGCTGCAGGGATGGTCCTCTCTCAGCACCCTCGAGCTCACACCACCCAGGCCACACTGGTGACTTCACATGGCCAATGGCTGCTTCATCTTCTCAACTCTCTGAAAGAGCAGTGGCAGGGAGGGTGAGGTCTCAAACCTCACTCCCACCAAGCCAGAGAAGCCTCAACCTCCTGAGACAAGCCTAGAGAAAGGTCACGAACAGCAGGATCTTTGTCTCTGCAGCCAAAATCACAGAGATCTTGTCCCTATAGGCAGCTTTAATTAATGCTTAGGTCTCCATGTCACTGCTCCCTGCCCTGCCCCCTACCTGTTTCTGGTTCCTCAGAATGCTCCCTTTCTTTCTACTTATTTATTGATCTGGGGACTATGTCAAGCAATGGTCAGGGCTTACTCCTACCTCTGCACTCAAGAGTCACTCTTGATGATGGTCAGGGGAACCACATGGGATGCTGGGAATGGAATCCAGGTTGGCCACATGCAAGGCAAGTGCCCTTCCCACTGTACTATCACTCTGGTTTAATCAATCATTTTAAATCATGCCCCTTCCTCCACAGAGGTGTTCTAGACAATTGTGAAAGAACAAAGAGACCCCAGCTGCAGTCTCAGATGAGGGCAGATTCCCTCACCCTTCACTGATGCCCACATGGATGCAGAAGAGCAGAAGTCTCAGCCACATGCATACAGCTACAGAGAACAAATAAAGCAGAGAACAGTGAACCTGTGGACAACCCCCTGAGACAGGCCCAGAAGCAACAGGGTCTTCAGGAAGTCTCCGTGTGCTATTGGTTGCACATTAGGGCATGTGGCCAATTGATTTCATGACCACATTCAGCTCACGACCACCTGAGCACCTGCAGTGAGCCTGGCAACATACTGAGGATTAATTCGGAAGTAGCGGGCCTTTGTTTCATTATTCTTCAGTGGAGGAATTTCACTATAGGATTAAGACTTGAGAGCTTCCCAAGGGCTTTGGGGAGTGTTTTCACAGACAATCGTGCAACTAAGATGTGCCCAAGTGGTAAGATACTAACTGAGGTTTTTTTTCTCCAACTTGAAGGTGGCCCCTTTTCTGCTTATCTTTAGGATTTAGAGAAAATAAGTGTCTTTCTTCAAGAAGACCTGACAAGAATGTTTTCTCAAGCAGAAATTGCCAGGAAAAAGAAAATAAAAACCACCAAAGAATTTGATTGGAAGAAAGTTAATTATATTTTAGCCTTATTGTTCAAATGCCTTTGAAAGTGCTACCATTTCTTATTTGGGCTTTGCAAATTTCCTGGTGTCCCTTTAGTACATGGGGAATCCACCTAGATGTGAAAACTTATCTCTTATCTGTTTGTATTTTGTATCACTAACTCATATTCGTATTTGTACTCATACTCATATTTGTCACTGACTTAACAAATCATGAAGACAATTCAGTCAGCTAGTTACAAGACCATTAATAGGAGGGTAGAGGAAGCCAGAGCTCATTCCTTCAACATAAAACTCAACCAACTATCCAAATAAAATAAATAATGAAGGGTCAGAGAAATCATTAGCAAGGCCCAAAACTAAAACTCAAATAAAACATCAATACAGGGACTGGAGAGATAGCATGGAGGTAAGGCGTTTGCCTTTCATGCAGAAGGTCATTGGTTCGAATCCCGGCATCCCATAGGGTCCCCTGAGCCTGCCAGGAGTGATTTCTGAGCATAGAGCCAGAAGTAACCCCTGAGCACTGCTGGGTGTAACACAAAAAACAAAAACAAAACAAAACAAAACAAAAAAAATAAATACAAGTTCAGTACATACAGCAAACAGCGAAAGCATTCAGTCATCATATTTCCAATGATACTTTCTAAAGCAAAAATCCCTGAAAGGTTATCATTTATGGCTTTCCTCTAAATAAGAAGACCAGGGCTTCTCACTATAGAGAAGTTATTGTTGTCTATCTTCTCATCAAAAATATGGAATGAGAGGCTGGAGTGATGGCACAGTGGTAGGGCATTTGCCTTGCATGTGGCTGACCTAAGATGGATCTCAATTCAATCCCCGGCGTCCCATATGGTCCCCAGGCCAGGAGTGATTTCTAAGCGCAAAGCCAGGAGTAACCCAAAAACAAAACAAACAAAAATATGGAATGATTCTTGCAATCATCAGCATGGAGTGGATGTTTATGAGGATGTAATGAGAGTTGTCAGCAGCTATGGGGCCAGAGTGACATTATAGTGTGTAGGGCAATTTCCTTGCATGCAGCTAACCCAGATTTGTCCCTGGCATCCTATATGGTCCCTTGATCTTCACCAGGACTGATTTTTGAGGCCAGAGCTAGGAGTAACCCCTAAGAATTGCCAGATTTGACCTCAAAACAACAAAAATGTCAAGATCCTGATATTCTAAGAGAAGAAAATCTCTAGAGAAGAAGAAAAGGTTTGTGCCTGATAGAAAGTTCTAGAAGTTCTGTGAACTTTCTCACTAAAGAGTATGGGAGCATTTTCAACATTTTCAGAGGCCATGAAGAAAGCCACAATCGGATCCTTTTTTAGAAGCCTGCCTGCAGTCTATAACCACAAATGACTGACAGCTTCTTAGTTCCCCAAAGCAGCATCTCTAAAACTATCTTGTGGGGATGCATGAGCCTGGTTCTGTCCACTGGCATCTGTTCAGCTAAAGCTTAGTGGCAACACATGGTTTTATGCTATCAGTAGCCCACCGCAGGTTTGACATCATACAACTGGACTAGCCCTAGAATCTGGTCATATTTGCTGAATGGCACCACAGTGTTGGGTTGCTAGAAAAGTTCCTACAGGAGCCAGAGTGGTAGCACAGTGGTAAGGCATTTGCTTTGCATGCTGCTGACCCAGGATGAACATGGGTTTGATTCCTGACATCCCATATGATCCCCTGAAGCAGGAGCAATTTCCGAGCACAGAAAACAATTTTCTGAGAACCACTGGTGTGGCCAACCCTCCATTTATGTTATTTTATTAACCCATACCAGTAACAGGAGTGATGGCCCATAGACTTGAAGTGAAGTATAGTTGGTAAAGAAAAAAAAATAGGAGACCAAAGTGATAGCACAGTTGTCTTTGCATGCAGCCAACCTGGGACTGACCCAGGATCAATTCTCAGCATCTCATATGGTCCCCTGAGCCTTCCAGGAGTAGTTTATGGTGCAGAGCTAGGAGTAAACCCTGAGCACTGCCAGGTGTGGCAAAAAAAAATAATAATAAAATAAGAAAAAAGATAAAGATGGATCCTATCTCAATCAATGGCCCAAACATCTTTAAATCAGGCACTGATCAGAAAATAGACAAGTCAAAAAAAAGTTCTGTTTCTCTACTTGTCAACCTTTAGCTTCATTTAATTGACAAGTATCTCAATAAAGCAAAGCAATCTGTTCCCCAAAACTGCCAACAGTTGCAATTATTTATCCTTGTGAATAATATAGCTTTCAATATTGAGCAATCAAGATGAGACAAATCGGAATGATGAGGCTGAAAAACAAAAGGCCAACAAATCCACAGAGATACTCCATGGAAATATTTAAATTGCACATAAAACATGGGACTTCAGAAATATACAGGATGCATAAGGGCCATGAGACCTACTGCAGAGACCAGTCGAACTAACCTTTAGTGCAAAGGATGGGGGAGTTATTAAACCATAAACCCATTCTTTGCATTACAGCTAAAAACACACCAACATACATATCCTGAGAATTGTGGAAGAAGATTCTCTATAAGGGCAGCTTGTCATTTCTAATGCCTCAAATTCCCTAAATCCCTCTCTCTCCAGTATATGAGTAATATGAGCCTCAACACGCTTGGCCTTCACCAAGACACACACACACACACACACACACACACACACACACACCTGGTTCAACACAAGGGCTCACGAATGCTGTCCTGTTTGACAGTAACCTGCAACGCAGTAGAAGACTTGGCCACCCACCTTGGCAGTGCCCAGGAAACTCCAGGGCTGCATCCAATGATGCTCAGTGGTGCTGGGAATCAACCCTGGACAGGTGCAGGCTAAGCTCAGACCCTCACTATACTCTCTGCCAACCTAAAAGTAGCATAGCTTTGAGATACAGATGCTGGAGAGCTGATTGGACAAGGATTTTTTTTCAAGTACCAATGCACAGGCCAATAATCATCTATACCTATGTCCTGTCGACCCATGTAAAAGTTTCCACTTAGCTGTTAAGGCCTTTCAGTAATTTTTTAAGGAGAGAAACAGAATGGATGACAATGCAGGTCTTCCTCTTTGAAACAATGCCATGGCCACAGTGATCAAATATTCTAGCAGAGAAGCCATGGCTATTTCTATGTGAGCAGTCTGGAATTAAATACGACTTTCTGCAAAGTTCAAGACATCCTATTATTAGCACCTTTTAGTTTACTGCTTGGTTTCTGGTTACATTTAAATAACTGTAGAATATTCCTCTTAGGAGATTAGATCTGAGAATAAACACACGAAATATCATTACAAATAATAGCTGCTATGCCTGCCCTAGTGGTCTGTGAAATAATTCTCCTACTCTACTCCCTAGTATGAAGATATGAAAAGGTTGCATAGCCACTGGGACAGACTCAATCAAATACCAGCTAAAGGAACATAAAGCCTCCAGGGGCACAGCAAGCAAAGATCACAGTTAGGCTCTAACTGAAGTCCATTTCAATGCATCATGGATTTATGAGATCACCAGAGGATAATTACTGAGAAAGAATGTGAAATTTCTCATTGCTCAGATCATATATAGACCCACTGCAAACTGCCCCTCAGCCCATCACCATTTTAAAGTACAAAGCAAATTAGGCGAAGGTCCTGCAGTCCCTCCCATTAGATCCCTGGAGTTGCAGGCTCCCACCCACAGAAACCCTTTTAAAAACAATATATTTTGGGGCCAGAGTGGTAGCACAGTGGTAGGGCATTTGCCTTGCACGTGGCTTGACCCAGTTCAATCCCCAGCATCCATATGGTTCCCTGAGCCTGCCAGGAGCTATTTCTGAACTCAGAGGCAGAAGTAACCCCTGAATACCATCAGTGTGGCCACACACACACACACACACACACACACACACACACACACACACAAATAAGCAGCAGATTTCTCTAGGCAGATGTGCTCAATAATATGGGGAATGGCAGAAACAGGAATCAGTCCGTTGGCTAGTGCATACACAAAGTCTCCATGAACACCTTAAAAGCAAAGAGACAACTTGAAATTCAACTGCAGCATCACATTGCCAGCAACTTAGAGGAAGAACTGGAAGTGTCATGAACACCAAAGTTTTTGACACAGGTCCAGTGATTCTGCAGAGACCAAGTGTGCACATTAGGTGTGTTCTAAGTTATACCCGGGACCCAAAATAAGAGCCATCAAAAATCAGCACTGAAGTTATGGGGAGTTGCCAGCTGTAAGGGAAAGACCTCTGGTAGGGGTATGACATCCTTTTGCTTTAATCCACAAGTTCTCATTTTTAGTAAGGGGAAAGAGAGCCTATAGTAAAAAAGTACAGAGAGAGAGAGAGAGAGCTGGAAAACAGGGAGAACAAATGCCTTGTATGCAGCTGACCCAGGTTGAATCTCCAGCTTCCTGCTGCAAGAAATGATTGCTGAAAGCAAAGGCAATAGTAAGCCCTGAGCATCACTAGTGTGTCCTGGGGAAAAAGAAAAAAGAAAAGAATGATAGAGATATGACAAAGAATGATAAAGAGAAGTCAGTGGTAGAGATTGTGTTTCTCATGGATGAGGCTCTGGGTTCCTTCTTTGCATCACAAAAATATAATTTTGATACATAAAAATATAAACTTAAAAAAGTATAAAATTCAATGTCCACTGAATACCAGTTAGGAATTAACAACAAAGAACCAACCTGGAAAGAGAAATAAGGCCACTTGCATCTGATCTATAGCATCTTCAAACAAAACTCCACAGTAAACAGAATACTTAAGGATGAAAGGTCAGGCGGCTTCCTTTCAAGGCTGTCAAACTGCTTCTTCTATTCAACAGTCAACAGGGCAGATGCCTCGATAGAAAATCAAACGAACTGCCTATCTATTGAAAAGGGAAAAATATAATTCATCACTTATAAGCAAGGACACTGAGCACAGAAATTTTGGATTGTGCTCTGGGGGGGGGGAAGCTACTTTTGTTGGCATGGAAGTGGAAAGAAAACTGCTCAAAAAATGAAAAGAAATAAAAGTTACCTGCATATAAACATTTAAACTGCATTACAATAAAAAATTAGAATTTTTAATAAAATAATCCTGCTACTCACCCCTATCCCAAAAATGTGAAGATGGAGCTAGTAAAAAGACAGGCATGAACAACCTCCTATACTCCTAAGAACAGTCTTGGGGCTCTGAAAGATTTTATTTGTTTGTTTGTTTGTTTTTTGCAGGGGGAGTTTAAACCAAGCACCATCTTTCTGTGATCAGTCTTAAGACAATTTCACTATAAAAAAAAAGAAAAGAAAGGAGTGAAAGACAAAAGAGAGACAAGGCTGGTTTCCCGTGTGTGAATTTCTAGATTCCTAGATTTGTGAATTCATAGATTCATGGACTTTCTACTCAAAGGATTCACTTGTCCTTTGGTGGATGGTCCACAAGCACTTCATATCATACATTGTTTTTTTGTTTTGTTTTGTTGGTTTTTGGTCACACCCGGCAGCACTCCAGGGTTACCCCTGGCTCTGTGCTCAGAAAGCGCCCCAGCAGGCCCGGCGGACCATATAGGATGCTGGGACTTGAACCACCATCCTTCTGCATGCAAGGCAAATGCCTTACCTCTGTGCTATCTCTCCAGCCCCACATTGTCTCATTTTTTTAACTTAAACATTTTTTATTTAAAGTAGACATACAATATTCCAGCACTGAACAATGTTCCAGTGTCAAAGTCCCTCCACCGCCAGTATTTCCAGATTTCTTCCTACCCTGCCTGTCATTCCATCCTAGCCAAGTGTGACATAATCAGAAAAGGTAACGTGGGATTTGCTAGCACTGTAGAAAATGAGGAGGTCATCTGGTAAAAAGGTGTGAAAGGGGAACAGAGATGTGAGAGCTAAGCACAGCTAGCCCACACTGGTGAGGGGAGGGTGTACTTTTTATGACTGAAACCCAACTACAAACATGTTTGTAACCATAGTGCTTAAATAAAGATATTATTTTTTGTTGTTTGTTTTATTTATTTTATTTTTTTGCTTGTGACAACAGTCAGGTACTACCTCCAGCACATTGTTCAGGATCTTCTTGGGGCTGCTATGCCAGGGATTGAACCCAGACTTTCCATGTGAGTAGGACTCCAATTTTTATTGCTAATGTATTGTTGGTTTACAGTTTTATTTAATTTCACATTTTTCATTACTAAATAGCAATTGTGTTTAACTTCTTTTTTAATTTTTATTGTGGTCAAAGTTATTACAAGACTTTCACAGTAATATTTGAGGCACAAAATGACAATGAATGAGGGGCATTCCCACCACCAGCGTTGTCCTCCCTCCACCCTTGTTCCCATAATGCTAGTGAAACTGTTTCCCCCTTGTACAGCTTGTTGTAGATTGGGTATTGATTCTGTTGTCGTTGACTTTGGATTTGGTATTCATGTCTGATCAGTTTTTATTTCCACCAAATGAACATACGACTTTCTGGTCTTGGTATCATCCATTTTTCCACCCCTCAAATTATGAGGCTGATCAAGGTGATTCCAGCAATGTTGTTCTATTGGAGATATAAAATATTATTAAAAAATAAAATCAGGGGCTGGGCGGTGGCGCTGGAGGTAAGGTGCCTGCCTTGCCTGCGCTAGCCTAGGACGGACCGCGGTTCAATTCCCCGGCGTCCCGTATGGTCCCCCAAGAAGCCAGGAGCAACTTCTGAGCGCATAGCCAGAAGTAACCCCTGAGCGTCACAGGGTGTGGCCCAAAAACCAAAAAAAAATAAAAATAAAAAAATAAAATAAAATAATATCAAATCAAAAAATAAGCTTTAACATTCTATAAAAATGAATCTCTGCAAGGTAATAGCTTTCCATAAACAAACAAACAAACAAAAACAAGGAGAGAGAGAACAGAAACTAGCAATGGGAATGCACTAAATATGAACAAACCCTAAATGCACTTCAAGTCGGCCAGAGGAAATATATAAAGAAATGAAGACAATTGTCAAAGGCTGCCTAATATTTGTTTCAGCAGCTAAAGGGCTAAGCAGTGGTGGAGAAGCAGGCACCTAGAAAAGCACAGTGAAGAACTGCAGGCTTGTAAAGAGAGATTTGTCCCTTCTGCCAAGTGCTGAACAGCGCAAGCTAGGGCAAACCCCACCTGAACCAAGCAACCTCCTTCATTCACTGCCCTCTTTCTTAGAGAAAGGCTTTTCTCTCAGGAGAACAGGCCTGGGTGAAAGCATGACAAAGGACAGGTACAGGTGGCAAGCACCAGGCTCCTAGCTGGGGCCAAGATCATGAGAGTGGTGCAAAGAGGAATGTGGCTTTGCGACCTGTCAGGGATAACTTTTTCTGCACACAGCCAAACACAGATAGGATGTCAGCAGGGAGGACAGAGAACAGAGAAAGGAGAAGAGAGGAGTGCAGGGGAATAGAGAAAGAGAGGGGAAAAGAATGGTGCTGCCCAAGAAATCAGACTATCAGAGCTTTATTTGTGCTCCAGCTTATGTAATTTATATGCTCACACACACACACACACACACACACACACACACACACACACACACACACACAGAGTAGGACGAACTTTTTGTTTTTGAGTCATAACCAGCTGTACTCAGGTCTTCGTCCTGGGTTAGTGCTCAAGAATCTCTCCTTTTTGAGGTTTCAGGGACTCTATGTGGTGCTGGGAATAGAACCCGGGTCTGCCATTTACATGGCAAGTGCCATAACACCACCACAACTCCTGATATTAAACAGGGCAGGAGGAGCCAGAGCGATAGCACAGTGTCAGGGCATCTGTCTTGCACACATGGCTGACCTGGAACAGATCTGGGTTTGGTTCCCGGCATCCTATATGGTCCTCCAAGTCTGCCAGGAGTGATTTATGGGCACAGAGCCAGGAGTAACCCCTGAGTGCTGCCGGGTGTGGCCCCAAAACCAAAACAAACAAACAATAAAACAGGGCAGGAAGTGCCATCAGAAAAGGCTCTGATGCTACTGCTGCTTTGTCTTCATTCGGGGTTTCACAAGTGTGGGGCAGGCTGGTGGCTGAAGAGAGCCACATGGAATATCTGAAGCAGGGAGCTGGAGATGTCCTAAAGACTCAGTGAACACAAAATGGCCCAAAAAACAAACAAAAAGAGAAGGAACCACTATGACAGTACTAGTTGGATAGTTGGAAACGATCATTGTGGACAAGAACTGAAAATAGAAAGGAGGTAGAAAGATAGGCAGGATACCGCTTCAGTAACAGTATTGCAAACAAGGTGCTTAAAAGGAAACAAGAAGAGAGAGAAATATCAGACCTGGAACCATAGGTATATAGAAGCACATGTAGTTAAAACACTCTATGACATTGAGACTAAAGGCATCTTCAAGGAGAAACCAAACAAGTGGAAGCAGAGATAAACAAATGGGACTATATTAAGAAGCTTCTGCACTTTAAAGGAAATAGTGACTAGGATACAAAAGCCATCCACAGAATGGGAGAAACTATTCACCCAATACTCATCAGATAAGTGGCTAATATCTAAGATATACAAGGTATTTACAGAACTTACCACGAAAAAAAAATCTAACACCATCAAAAAATGGGGAGAAGAAATGAACAGACAATTCCTCAAAGAAGAAATATAAATGGTCAAAAAGCACATGAAAAAATGCTCCATATCACTAATCATCATGGAGATGAAAATCAAAACAATGATGAGGTACCATCTCACACATCAGAGACAGGTACAAATCACAAAAAACAAGAACAGTAAGTGCTGGTGGGGACCTGAGGAGAAAGGGACTCTCATTCACTGCTGATTTGAATGCCATCTAGTCCAGCCCTTATGGACAACAATATGGAGATTCCTCAAAAAACTGGAAATTGGGGCTGGAGAGATAGCATGGAGGTAAGGCGTTTGCCTTGAATGCAGAAGGACTATGGTTCAAATTCCAGCACTCTATATGGTCCCCACCCCCACCCCGAGCCTGTCAGGAGCATTTTCTGAGCATAGAGTAACTCAGGAGTAACCCCTGAGTGATGCTGGATGTGACCCCCAAAACCAAGAAAACAAACAAAAAAACTGGAAATTGAGCTCTCGTATGATCCAGCTATACTACTCCTAGGGATATACCCTAGTAGCACAAAAACACAACATAAAAATGCCTTCTGCAGGATGGCCAACAAACACATGAAAACATGCTCACCTTCACTCATCATCAGGGAGATCCAAATCAAGACAACAATGAGATACCACCTTACACCAGTGAGGCTGGCTCACATCAAAAATAATGGAAACAACCTTTGTTGGCGAGGATGCGGTATGAAAGGAACTCTCATCCACTGCTGGTGGGAATGCCCCCTAGTCCAACATCTATGGAGAAAAGTCTGGAGAGTGCTCAAAGAACTCAGAATTGAACTGCCATTTGACCCAGCAATTGCTCTACTAGGCATATACCCCCAAGATGGAAGGACATTCATTCCAAAATATGTATGCACCCCACTATTTATTGCAGCACTCAGTATAATAGCCAAATCTTGGAACCAACCTCGATGTCCAACAACAGATGAATGGATCACTAAGATGTGGTACATATACACAATGGAATATTACATGGCAGTCAGAAACAATACAATCACAGACTTTGCAGCAACATGGATGGACCTAGATCATGTCATGTTAAACGAAGTAAGTCAGAAGACAAAAGATAAACACAGAATGGTAGCACTATTCTGAAACACCTAGAACACATATTTTATACACAACTAATTCCTAACAATCAAATAACAGGGTTCAACAGGGTAGAAACTCCGAATACTGTAATAGTCAACATAGACGTGGGAGCAGTGTCCAAAATACATGAAAAAGGAACAACGCAAACTCTTGACTACACATTATACCACAAAGAAAACAGCAAAAACAGAAACGGCAGCATAGAGAGAACAGGTATGTAATCAGACTTCTACAACAAAGGTCCACAATAATCCCTTAGAGTTCATATACAGGAACACAAGTATAGAACACCAAGGGAAATCACGGACTGCAATGGCAACATACCATAACACTACCTTTTAATGCCTTTATCTTACTATACTTTAAATAACCTCTCAGCTTTTCTGTCCACAGGTGCCCTTGGATACAAAGGGCGGACAAACTAAGGTGGCAACTCGGGATACCACACGGGATACCATACCTTGCGTGCACTACGAGATGGCCACAAGAAAACTCTTTAACATACACTTTATCTCTAGGTAATACCTTCATTTAGGAATTGAAGCACGTGACCAGTCAGACCACTGAAGCAGTACCTGAGACGTACAGACTTAAACTACAGGCTCTATTCTTCGAACACGTTCAATCAAACCAGCATTCCCTTGCTATTCTCTCCCCTCTTCTCACTACTTTTTTTTTTCTTCTTCTATTCTGCTCATTACTTTTCTCCCTTTCTCTCCCCCTTTTCTCTCTAAGGT
The DNA here is from genome assembly GCF_024139225.1 of Suncus etruscus. Taxonomy (NCBI): domain Eukaryota; kingdom Metazoa; phylum Chordata; class Mammalia; order Eulipotyphla; family Soricidae; genus Suncus; species Suncus etruscus. Next base: position 127,911,861 of record NC_064853.1, read on the forward strand.
ATTTTCTCTTTTCTCTCCCTTCAAACCCTTCCCATATACCTTCCCCTTTCCCCCCTCCATAAATCCAACTATCCCCTCACCCCTCAATCCCATCCAGATCTCCCACCATATTAAAACTCTTCACCCCCAGTCCTTATTCTATTAGGCATCAAGATCGACCTCCTACCCAACGAACCAGTACCCAGCACCCAGGCGAGAGGACACCCAGATAAACCCACACCTCGTCTCCTGAAAGAAAAGACAGCCAACTCCCCTATGGACTCATGCTGCGAGGCCCTCCCGACCAACTCCCCCTAACGCAGACTGCTCCTTGAAACCGGGCCTAGATCCAAAAGTATCCCCAATGCAAGAACTCTTCCAAGACCTCCCTGCCGCAAACATTTACCAATCTGAAGAAGGTCAGGGGGTGGGTTAGGAAGATGCCTGGGAACCCACACACCACAAGAAAAACCCAAAAAACAATGGGAAAAACTGTACTTCCAACATAGGCATAAGACCTGTAATACACCACCTCTTTACCTGCCCTCCCCCAAATGTAAGGTAGTCTTTTGCACCACTTTGGTCCCATAAAAATTTCGCTAACTCATTTTATTTCTTTTCTTTTTTTTTTAATTTATTTATTTATCTTTTTTAAATGTTTGTCCTACATATATATTTGTGAGCACATACATTTTTAATTCCCCCCCCTTTTTTTTTCTTCGTTTTTTGGTATGTGACCTGTGTCTGTTATCCCATCAGTCCACCCACGAATACACAGACATTATAATGTAGCACCACTTCCCCCTACAAAGGCACACTAAGTAAAGGGGAAATTTTACATTTAAAAAAAAAAAAAAGAGAGCTCTTATCTACTAGAGATGGGAACTCATAGTTGTTTAAAATATAGGGATATCTCCTGCCTTGAAAATATGTCATATGGAATCAAATTAGACCTCAGGTGATTAGATACCATTCATCCAGCCTTGAACCCTGGATCCCCGACATAGAAACGGCACAGCTCTTCACAACAGCTGCAGGAAACAAACTCCATCCAGGACGGCCTTAATACGACGAGACCAACAACAAGGCCCAACTCTAACATGATATCCTGACAATGAGGAAAATGCGAACATCTTGACCTTAGAGCAGATTAGCCTACCTTACCAACTAACGACAAGACAAAACCAGAAGTCTTGGCACCCTTTGGTAGGACAAAAACCCAAGATCGGGATTTACAGATGACTGGCTGCTTGATCCACGACCAGACTGTATACATCTTGGGACCAATAAAAAAGCCCTAGTTTAGGGTCTGAACTATGACCTGCACAAGAATCATGATCCCCAGCCCCAAAGATCCGGCAGAGACAATTGTAATGGAATGGGGCTTTTGGGAGCACAAAGAAAGATGCTATCCTAGGTGCCACCCTAGGCTCAGTGCAAAGACCAAGATCATCAACCACAGAAGATGGATTAAAATGACACTGAGGTAACAGAACCTCTAGAACCACAAAGACTGACTTCATCATAAGTCCCACCTCAGGATCTGTGCAGATACTGAGACCTCTAAACACAGAGCAGAAGTCTTCCACACACCAAAAAAAAAAAAAAAAAAAAACACCACCGGGAAAGTAAAGGATCCTGAGCAATGCCTAGAGTTGATCCCATGACAGTATGCTCCAAGGACAGAGAAATCCCATATCTCTTAGGCCAAGTGAATTCTTTTTCGAATGACCCCAATATTTACTGTGCCAGAGCAGGAGGGAAAAAACAAAAATACAAAAAGCACAAAACCTTGGTTATTTTTTATATAAATATATATATATATATATTACCTTCATTTATTATTGTTATTATTATTTTTGATTTACCAATCTATTTTGGTCGATTTCTCTGTTTGGGTGTGATTATTGAAAGTGTAGCCCCCAATTATACTTTTTTTTTTTCTCTGCCTTTCTTCTCTTTCGTTATGTGCTATGCCATGTTTCTTAATTCAAGACCATGGCGTGATTTTTGTTTGTCTGTTTTTGTTTTTTTCTATTTGTTTGTTTGTTTGTTTTGTCTGCTCTGTGTGGTGCTTATCGATATAGCTGGAGCCCTCACTGGATATTTGACACTTATTTTGGTACTAGTGGAGTGTTTCACCTACTTTTTCTCCATCTCCCAAATTGATGATGAGAGCCTTTAGAAGGACTCCGCCCATTTTTGGGGTATTAGACTCTTACCCCAGTTTATTACTTTTCTCTCCTTCAAACAAAACCACGCAACTTGACCTAGCTAGTCCTGACTCCAGTTAGAGGGGGAAATAAGGGAGGCATCAAGACCAAACAGGTGCAAGAATACTAAGTAGTGAGTTAGATACAGAGGGGACCACATATTCTAGCCGCCCTGGGGTGAGGGAAAAGGAAAAGGGAGGTAGGACAGAAACAGAGGCGTAGGGAGGACAATTTGGCGATGGGAATCCCCCCTGATTTTATGTAAATATGTACCTAAAATATTATTGTCAACAATATGTAAGCCACTATGATCAAAATAAAAATTTATATTAAAAAAATGCCTTCTGCACACTTATATTCATTGCAGTGCCAGAATAGCCAGAATCCAGAAATAACCCAGATGCCCAACAACAGATGAGTGGCTAAAGAAACTGTGGTACATATATACAACGGAATATTATGCAGCTGTCAGGAGAGATGGTCATGAAATTTTCCTATACATGAATGGATATGAAAATTATTATGCTGAGTGAAATAAGTCTGAGGAAGAGAGACAGAAACAGAATAGTCTCACTAATCTATGGCATTTATGAAAAATAAAAGACATATTGTAATAATACACAGAGATCATAGAGATATAGGCTGGAAGGAACAGCCCATGATATGAAGCTTACCATAAAGAGTGATGAATGCAATTAGAGAAATAACTATACCTACAACTATCATGATAATAGTACTGAGTGAGAGAAACAGAATGCCTGTCTCGAATACAGGCAGTGGGTAGGGGAAGAAGGCAATGGGGGGCATTGGTGGTGGGAAGGTTGCACTGTAATTGTACCAATTTGTTTTAATGTAATTGAAACCCAACTACAAATATGTTTGTTATCATGGTACTTAAATAAAGATATTATTTAAAATTTTTAAATAAAAAGAAAAAATAAAATAAAATAAAAAAGAAGAGAGATGAAGAAAAGTAACTATCATAAAGGCAGATAGTGGTGAGGATGGGGCAATGGGAAGGAAACTAGGGGCACTGGTGAAAGGATGGCTGTTGGAATACTGTATGACTGAAATGCAGCTATCAATAAATTTTAACTCTATATAACTATAACTAAACCTATAGCTCTATATCTCTTGGTGATTTAATTTTTAAAAAAGTTGGGGTAAAAGCCAAATGTTTCCCACATTACCCTGTGGTCCTAGCACCCCTAGCAAACTCTGGGACCAGAGTGCAGAAACAGTGCCCTGTGTGGAGATCATATCTGATGTAATCCAGGGATGCATTATATGGCCTTGGTTGGATTCTCCAAAAAATGTGATGCTTTGATTTGGGGTTTTTTGTTTTGTTTTGTTGGGTTTTTTTTGTTTGTTTCGTTTTGGGGCTACACCTGGCTATGCTCAAGGATTACTCCTGGCTCTGCACTCAGAAATCACTCTTGACAGGATTGGGAGATCATATGGGATGCTGGGGATTGAACCCAGGTCTGTCCTGGGTTGACAACATGCAAGGCAAATGCCCTACCGCTATGCTATCACTCTGGCACCACTGGCCATGTTTTGAATTTCTGGGTTTCTTCTGACTCGTTACAGGCAAATGCACCACGTGGGTACAGTGGGGGGGACTTCCCCCATGAATGCTTCTGACTTGTGGAAACTTGAGACATTGGAATTTCCCACCTTTCTACTCAAAACCCCAGGACTGTTCTTTTTTTAACCACATAACCCAAGGGGTGTCAGGATGGAACAACTCAACATAATGGTACACTATTCAGGATTTGCACCCCCAAAAATAAGAACAAATAACTTTTAATTTCTGAAGACTGTGAGGCTGGGCCAATTGTGTAGGTTCTGCTCTAAAGGGCCATTTACATGTACCAACAGTGAGGGGCTGAGGGTGAAACATCCCTTTCTGCTGATTCGAAATCCACCTGTAATTTCAAGTTGATGACCTGGTTCCCCGACAATAATAGAATTTTAATTCATCACACTCAGGTTGTCTCTACCTAGGTTTCAACACTCACTAAACAACGGGCAATGACATGGCTATTTTGTGGCTAGCATCCCTGCTAGTACACACGAATTGAATCAAGCCCATGAAAAAGAAGCTGTCCCAATCCCAAAGTCAGTAGGATTCTTCTCCAATTTTAGGAGCTATGTCCCCTAAGAAAAACTCAGAAACCCAGGATTAAAAATGTCCTGCAAAGGGGCCGGGCGGTGGCGCTGGAGGTAAGGTGCCTGCCTTACCTGCGCTAGCCTAGGAGACGGACCGCGGTTCGATCCCCCCAGCGTCCCATATGGTCCCCCAAGCCAGGAGCGACTTCTGAGCGCATAGCCAGGAGTAACCCCTGAGCGTTACCGGGTGTGGCCCAAAAACCAAAAAAAAAAAAAAAAATGTCCTGCAAAAGGGGCCGGAGCAGTGGTGCAGCAGTAGGGCATTTGCCTTGTACGTGGCTGACCTAGGACCAACCGCAGTTCGATCCCCGGCATCCCATATGGTCTTCCAAACCAAGAACAATTTCTGAGCTCAGAGCCAGGAGTTAACCCTGAGCATCACCAGATGTGGCCCAAAAACCAAAAAAAAATAAATGTCCTGCATAAATTAAATGCTTCCCCCGCACCCTCCCCTTCCCTCAAATATACAAGCCTCCAATAAGGTAATTTGAAAATGTTCTAGTAGTGGCGGGAGGGATCAGCAAGGAGGGCTCTTTGGCTTGTAGCAGCTGATCTGGTTCCCCTGAGCTAGCCAGAAGTGATCTCTAAGTGCAGAATCAGGAGGAAGCCCTGAGCACCACAGGGTGTAGTCCCAAAACCAAAATAATGATGATGATGATGATGATGATGATGATGATGATGATGATGATGATGACACTTCAGCAGAGTGCCAGTGCATCAATTGTATCAAACATCGATTCTCAGGCACCAGAAGATGCTCAGGAAGCCCCTGGTGGTTGTTGGGAACTGTTCCAAGCTCATCCAGGATGTCCAAGGACCCTGCTCTGTGCTTGGCTCCTACATGATCCTTGATGCTTCACAGGCAGGCAGACACAATGGGGGCCATCCTGATCCCACTCCTCCAGGAATGAGAAGAGCAGCGGGGAGCAGGCTTCCATGGAGCAGACCTTCCCCAGGCTGTCAGTCACTCCCCAGATTCTTTGTCTCTAAAGGGCCATGTCAATCCCAGACCCAGGTCCCTTTCTCTGCCCCTCTTGGCACAGATGCCTTAGCTCGAGAGCATCATGCCACTCTCTGGTCCCAACTGGCAATGCGAAACAAAGACAGGGACAAGTTCTGCTGGCCCTTCAGGTTCCCTATGGTTATAAGAGCAAGCAGTAAAGACTGACTCCCTGGGTTGCTCCTGCAAGTGCTAGGGGAACAGTATGTGATGCTCCAGGAAGGGCTCGAACCTGGGTCAATCAAACACCAGGCATGTGGCCAAAACCCAGTATAATCTTGTGGTCCTGCTGTTTGCTGAGACTTAGTCCTGAGTGGCAGACAGGCTTAGGAGCTCTTTCAAGTACCGAGGCAGCAGCTCTTTTCAAGCCAGCCTCCTTTTCCAACAGGGAGAAAACAGAGCCCAGTGCCATGCGCCAGCCAGACTCTGCCGGAGGGGACCCCAGCCGCCTGCTTCCCTCGCATCTCGGACTTTCAAATTCTCTGATTTGCCCTTTACTTAAAAAAGTCAATGATTTTGCCGAGAAAGTTTGATTAGTTTCTTTTACTTTCTGTAATGAAGTGCCATCCCTTTTACACTTGAAAGGATCTTTGTAATAATGCAACATTGATCTTTTGAATACAGATGAGCCAACCCAGATAATAGGATTTAGAATGTGTGTGTGTGTGTGTATGAGAGAGAGAGAGAGAGAGAGAGAGAGAGAGAGAGAGAGAGAGAGAGAGAGAGAGAGAGAGAGAAAGCATGAGCAAGCATGCACCACCACCAACAGAAGTGGGGCTGCAATGTTTGAGGCTCCAGCACCATCAGCAGGAAACTGGAGGACAAAGCAGCTGTTTTCCAAACACCATCTGCCACTCCTGAAGAAATGCAGGATCTCATCACCTCCTTTGGCCACAGAGTTCTCATTCTGCTCTGTATCTGCCTCAAATGGCAGTCACTCAGTGTTGTAGGGTGTGGGTGTGGGGCTGTGGGAGGGAGCTCCCAGACAAGCTCTGGCTTATCTTTTCCAGTCTTCACAGTTTAAGCATCTAGGAGTGATCGAAAAGCCTTGTCCAAGGCATCCCTCCAAGAACTTTATCAGATCAATGGCACTGACTTGTACCAGGCTGAGTTTGCCACTGAGGAGCAGGCAGTAGAGTTAATGCAGTCCCTGGGGCAGAGGACAGGCAAGAATAAAAACCCAAAAGAGTACAGCAGAGGCTGGAGCTATGGCACAGTGGTAGGGCATTTGCCTCACACGCAGCCGACCCAAGACAGACCCAAGTTTAATCCCCGACATCCCATATGGTCCCCAGAACCTACCAGGAGCTATTTATGAGCGTAGAGCCAGGAGTAACCTCTGAGTGCTGCCGAGTGTGGCCCGAGAGAGAGAGAGAGAGAGAGAGAGAGAGAGAGAATGGCAAACAAGTGTTTGCCTTGAACACAGAAGACCTGATTTCAATCCCCACACCCCATATGGTCCTTTGAACACCACCAGAGGGGACCCCTGAGCATTGCCAGGTGTAGCCCTAAATTTTTAAAGGGAAAAGAGAGTTTGAGGCACTGCCATAAATGCTGATTATTCTCCCCCATCTCCCCATTCTTCAGGGACAGAGAGACAGAGACAGAGGGAGGGAGGGAAGGAGAGAGGAAGAGCCCTGTTTGGCAGTCAGTCCCACTGCATGTGAGAAGCTGAGCAGGTAGAGCGCCTGCTCCACAGAACCCAGAATTGAGGAGTAGCTGGTGCAAAGTCACTGCCAGCATCCCATGCATGGACTGAATGACCCAACAGAAAAGCCCATTCAAGAGCCAACCCACAGACCTAACAAGAAGCCCAACCCAGTGACAAAGAAGAATCTGTGCAATTATTTGACTTAGACATGCATGAGACTACCCATGATTCTTTTATTAACTAAGTAAATCTAGTTTGAGTAACCATAAATAAGTCATAAGCAAAACCAAGCTGCTGCAGTTGAGGATACTAAACGCATTTGTAGACCTGGGAGCCCGGGGTGGCATAAGGAGCTGGGAGCTGAGTCCACTGGTGGCTGAGGTCCAGTGCCTAGACTCCTCACACGCAAAAACTTTAATATTACCAGCACCCCACAGCCCACTTCACGGTGCCTGAACTCCTCTACCCACCAATAAATGGTACACTCAGCAAAGAGCTTGGAGAGGGGACAGGGCCGCATGAAGGAAGCACAGGACAAGGACCAAGAGGGTAAGAGGAAACAGCTGGAGAGGGGAGTGACTATTGCCAGGGAAAATCAGTGGGAAGTTAAGTGTGGGGGTGCAGGAGACTGTCAGCCGCAGAAGGAAGGACCTGGTGGGTCTGAAGAAAACCATAGGGATGTGGAAACCATGGGGCTGACCTCAGGTGCCTGATTCTAGAGAAGAACCAGGAGTTTCCCCAAGGTCAGGGCTGGTGGATGTGTTTCCTTCCCTGCTGGCCTGCAAACAGAATTTCAGTGCAAGTGTTTTTTAATCAGTCTATCCCACACCTCCCTTTCCAGTAAATGGGCTGGTCAGTAAGATTGTGGCATCCCATACCCCTTCCTCCCCAGCCTGGGCAGCAAGAGCAAAAGGACAGCTGACACTTGTCACAAAGACTCAGCAGGAGGCTCCTGGCAGAGCAAAAGGTCAGGCTACTTGACATGCCCAAGAAGGTAGTGGGCCTCTGGCAAAGTGGCTATGAGAAAACAGAGAAAATCCCTCAGGTAACTTTTGGGATCAAATGGATCACTAGAAATCCAATCAGCAATGAGACCTTCTGTTACACCAAAGAGGACACACATGACGAAGAACAACAATAAACAGTACTGGTGGGGATGTGGGGGACAAGACACAACTAGTTCACCCTTTGTGGAAAACAATACTAACTATCTTAAAACAAACAAGCAAAATAGTATCTAGGAACTGAGTTCCTCTGAAATGATCCAGAAATTCCACTTTATTGGCATCTACCTGAAGGGCACAAAATCTCCATGCAGAAAAGACATCTGCACCCTGATGTTCACTGCAGCATTTTTCACAACAGGCAGCGTCTGCAAACAGCCCAAGGGCCCCAGAATGGATGAGTGGATGAAAACACTGTGGTACATACGGACAATGGAATCATGCAAGAAAGGGGGACATAGTGCAATATGCTGGTGCCTGTGGAGAGTGAAATGAGTAAAAGGGAGAGAGACAGACAATGAATGTGTTCTCTCTCATTCGCAGGATGTAAAGATGCAGCAAAGGATAGCAGACTTTAAACACAGAAAGTATGCTGAGCATGAGTTGGGGATGGAGAGGTGAGGGGACACTCTGGTGTGGGTGGGGGTTCTCTAGATTATTATCTGAACCAAACCCTACTGTTCATATATTGTGAATCAGTGCCTGATGGATGCGTGGAACACTCCAAGGTGCTGAATTCAAGAGACAAAAGCATCACCACATTCCAAGCTGCTATAGCAGAAAACTCCACATTCAAACTCTCATACCACATTCAGCTTTTTGTATGCTGAGCCAAATTTGGGTGGGCACTTAAGTCTCACTCTCCCCTGAACAAACAGTGTCTGTGAGATTGATCATCCATTGGCATCCTCCTCTTTTTAGTGCAGTGCTTCCAATTATTTTCTGTCATGCCCCCTTAGGAAGAAGAAAACATTTTCCACCAGCAAGAAGAAACTCTCCAAACTCAAGATAGCAGCTTGTTTTCAAAAAGTTGCCCCTTGGGGCC